>NW_027259922.1:0-20480 GCF_045791955.1 Oncorhynchus clarkii lewisi
TCGTCTTTCTGGTCTATCTAATACACTCTAGTCTATCTTGTCTTTCTGGTCTATCTAATACACTCTAGTCTAGCTTGTCTTTCTGGTCTATCTAATACACTCTAGTCTAGCTTGTCCTTCTGTTCTATCTAATACACTCTAGTCTAGCTTGTCCTTCTGTTCTATCTAATATAATCTAGTCTAGCTTGTCTTTCTGTTCTATCTAATATAATATAGTCTAGCTTGTCTTTCTGTTCTATCTAATATACTCTAGTCTAGCTTGTCTTTCTGTTCTATCTAATATAATCTAGTCTAGCTTGTCTTTCTGTTCTATCTAATACACTCTAGTCTAGCTTGTCTTTCTGGTCTATCTAATATAATCTAGTCTATCTTGTCTTTCTGTTCTATCTAATATACTCTAGTCTAGCTTGTCTTTCTGTTCTATCTAATATACTCTAGTCTAGCTTGTCTTTCTGTTCTATCTAATATAATCTAGTCTAGCTTGTCTTTCTGTTCTATCTAATATAATCTAGTCTAGCTTGTCTTTCTGGTCTATCTAATACACTCTAGTCCAGCTTGTCTTTCTGGTCTATCTAATATAATCTAGTCTAGCTTGTCTTTCTGTTCTATCTAATATAATCTAGTCTAGCTTGTCTTTCTGGTCTATCTAATATAATCTAGTCTAGCTTGTCTTTCTGTTCTATCTAATATAATCTAGTCTAGCTTGTCTTTCTGTTCTATCTAATACACTCTAGTCTAGCTTGTCTTTCTGGTCTATCTAATATACTATAGTCTAGCTTGTCTTTCTGTTCTATCTAATATAATCTAGTCTAGTTTGTCTTTCTGGTCTATCTAATATAATCTAGTCTAGCTTGTCTTTCTGCTTTGTCTTCTTTCTCATTCTTGCTTTCTACCCCCTTTTTGTATTTCTCCTCTCCCCCTTCTCCCTCGTTCCACTGCTCTAATCCCTTTAACTGGCCTATGTTGCCGTGCATTGTGGTTATTGTAGTTTTTATAAATGTGCTTAGAGAGAGGAGGAGAGAGATTTGATCGATTACTCTCTCTCTCTCTCTCACTTTTTCTCTCCCAACCTCTCTCTCGCTTGCGTGGGGTCAAGATTAGCACGAGGCTTTGTCTCATTCAAAATCCTACGTTTGTGTTTGTCTGTGTGTGTCGCGTACACATATTTAACAGTAATGTTCCTAGCTCCGACAGTGCAGTAATATCTAACAATACAAAACAACACACATCCCAAAAATAAAGGAAATATATACATATTAGAAGGAGCGATGTCAGAGTCCGGAATATAAATATATATTGATGATGGTGTGTATAGACATTATGGACAGTAGTTATATATGATGGTGTGTATAGACAGTAGTTATATATGATGGTGTATATAGACAGTAGTTATATAGGATGGTGTGTATAGACATTATGGACAGTAGTTATATAGGATGGTGTGTATAGACAGTAGTTATATAGGATGGTGTGTATAGACAGTAGTTATATAGGATGGTGTGTATAGACAGTAGTTATAAAGGATGGTGTGTATAGACATTATGGACAGTAGTTATAAAGGATGGTGTGTATAGACAGTAGTTATATATGATGGTGTGTATAGACAGTAGTTATATATGATGGTGTGTATAGGCAGCAGTTAGGCAGCAGGCAACAGGCAGGCAGCAGTTAGGCAGCATGCAGCAGGCAGGCAGCAGTTAGGCAGCTCGTCTTTCTGGTCTATCTAATATACTCTAGTCTAGCTCGTCTTTCTGGTCTATCTAATACACTCTAGTCTAGCTCGTCTTTCTGGTCGATCTAATACACTCTAGTCTAGCTCGTCTTTCTGGTCGATCTAATACACTCTAGTCTAGCTTGTCTTTCTGGTCTATCTAATACACTCTAGTCTATCTTGTCTTTCTGTTCTATCTAATATAATATAGTCTAGCTTGTCTTTCTGTTCTATCTAATATACTCTAGTCTAGCTTGTCTTTCTGTTCTATCTAATATAATCTAGTCTAGCTTGTCTTTCTGTTCTATCTAATACACTCTAGTCTAGCTTGTCTTTCTGGTCTATCTAATATAATCTAGTCTATCTTGTCTTTCTGTTCTATCTAATATACTCTAGTCTAGCTTGTCTTTCTGTTCTATCTAATATACTCTAGTCTAGCTTGTCTTTCTGTTCTATCTAATATAATCTAGTCTAGCTTGTCTTTCTGTTCTATCTAATATAATCTAGTCTAGCTTGTCTTTCTGGTCTATCTAATACACTCTAGTCCAGCTTGTCTTTCTGGTCTATCTAATATAATCTAGTCTAGCTTGTCTTTCTGTTCTATCTAATATAATCTAGTCTAGCTTGTCTTTCTGGTCTATCTAATACACTCTAGTCTAGCTTGTCTTTCTGGTCTATCTAATATAATCTAGTCTAGCTTGTCTTTCTGGTCTATCTAATATAATCTAGTCTAGCTTGTCTTTCTGTTCTATCTAATATAATCTAGTCTAGCTTGTCTTTCTGTTCTATCTAATACACTCTAGTCTAGCTTGTCTTTCTGGTCTATCTAATATACTATAGTCTAGCTTGTCTTTCTGTTCTATCTAATATAATCTAGTCTAGTTTGTCTTTCTGGTCTATCTAATATAATCTAGTCTAGCTTGTCTTTCTGCTTTGTCTTCTTTCTCATTCTTGCTTTCTACCCCCTTTTTGTATTTCTCCTCTCCCCCCTTCTCCCTCGTTCCACTGCTCTAATCCCTTTAACTGGCCTATGTTGCCGTGCATTGTGGTTATTGTAGTTTTTATAAATGTGCTTAGAGAGAGGAGGAGAGAGATTTGATCGATTACTCTCTCTCTCTCTCTCTCTCACTTTTTCTCTCCCCGTCTCTCTCTCTCTCACTTTTTCTCTCCCAACCTCTCTCTCGCTTGCGTGGGGTCAAGATTAGCACGAGGCTTTGTCTCATTCAAAATCCTACGTTTGTGTTTGTCTGTGTGTGTCGCGTACACATATTTAACAGTAATGTTCCTAGCTCCGACAGTGCAGTAATATCTAACAATACAAAACAACACACATCCCAAAAATAAAGGAAATATATACATATTAGAAGGAGCGATGTCAGAGTCCGGAATATAAATATATATTGATGATGGTGTGTATAGACATTATGGACAGTAGTTATATATGATGGTGTATATAGACAGTAGTTATATAGGATGGTGTGTATAGACATTATGGACAGTAGTTATATAGGATGGTGTGTATAGACAGTAGTTATATAGGATGGTGTGTATAGACAGTAGTTATATAGGATGGTGTGTATAGACAGTAGTTATAAAGGATGGTGTGTATAGACATTATGGACAGTAGTTATAAAGGATGGTGTGTATAGACAGTAGTTATATATGATGGTGTGTATAGACAGTAGTTATATATGATGGTGTGTATAGACAGTAGTTATATAGGATGGTGTGTATAGACAGTAGTTATATAGGATGGTGTGTATAGACATTAGTTATATATGATGGTGTGTATAGACAGTAGTTATATATGATGGTGTGTATAGACAGTAGTTATATAGGATGGTGTGTATAGACAGTAGTTATATATGATGGTGTGTATAGACATTATGGACAGTAGTTATATATGATGGTGTGTATAGACAGTAGTTTATATGATGGTGTGTATAGACAGTAGTTATATATGATGGTGTGTATAGACAGTAGTTATATAGGATGGTGTGTATAGACATTATGGACAGTAGTTATATAGGATGGTGTGTATAGACAGTAGTTATATAGGATGGTGTGTATAGACAGTAGTTATATAGGATGGTGTGTATAGACATTATGGACAGTAGTTATATAGGATGGTGTGTATAGACAGTAGTTATATAGGATGGTGTGTATAGACAGTAGTTATATAGGATGGTGTGTATAGACAGTAGTTATAAAGGATGGTGTGTATAGACATTATGGACAGTAGTTATATAGGATGGTGTGTATAGACAGTAGTTATATAGGATGGTGTGTATAGACATTATGGACAGTAGTTATATAGGATGGTGTGTATAGACATTATGGACAGTAGTTATATAGGATGGTGTGTATAGACATTATGGACAGTAGTTATATAGGATGGTGTGTATAGACAGTAGTTATATAGGATGGTGTGTATAGACATTATGGACAGTAGTTATATAGGATGGTGTGTATAGACATTATGGACAGTAGTTATATAGGATGATGTGTATAGACATTATGGACAGTAGTTATATAGGATGGTGTGTATAGACAGTAGTTATATAGGATGGTGTGTATAGACAGTAGTTATATAGGATGGTGTGTATAGACAGTAGTTATATAGGATGGTGTGTATAGACAGTAGTTATATAGGATGGTGTGTATAGACAGTAGTTATATAGGATGGTGTGTATGGACAGTAGTTATATAGGATGGTGTGTATAGACATTATGGACAGTAGTTATATAGGATGGTGTGTATAGACAGTAGTTATATAGGATGGTGTGTATAGACAGTAGTTATATAGGATGGTGTGTATAGACAGTAGTTATATAGGATGGTGTGTATAGACATTATGGACAGTAGTTATATAGGATGGTGTGTATAGACAGTAGTTATATAGGATGGTGTGTATAGACAGTAGTTATATAGGATGGTGTGTATAGACATTATGGACAGTAGTTATATAGGATGGTGTGTATAGACAGTAGTTATATAGGATGGTGTGTATAGACAGTAGTTATATAGGATATTGTGTATAGACATTATGGACAGTAGTTATATAGGATGGTGTGTATAGACATTATGGACAGTAGTTATATAGGATGGTGTGTATAGATAGTAGTTATATAGGATGGTGTGTATAGATAGTAGTTATATAGGATGGTGTGTATAGACAGTAGTTATATAGGATGGTGTGTATAGACAGTAGTTATATAGGATGATGTGTATAGACATTATGGACAGTAGTTATATAGGATGGTGTGTATAGATAGTAGTTATATAGGATGGTGTGTGTAGACAGTAGTTATATAGGATGGTGTGTATAGACAGTAGTTATATAGGATGGTGTGTATAGATAGTAGTTATATAGGATGGTGTGTATAGACAGTAGTTATATAGGATGGTGTGTATAGATAGTAGTTATATAGGATGGTGTGTATAGATAGTAGTTATATAGGATGGTGTGTATGGACAGTAGTTATATAGGATGGTGTGTATAGACAGTAGTTATATAGGATGGTGTGTATAGACAGTAGTTTTATAGGATGGTGAGTATAGACATTATGGACAGTAGTTATATAGGATGGTGTGTATAGATAGTAGTTATATAGGATGGTGTGTGTAGACAGTAGTTATATAGGATGGTGTGTATAGACAGTAGTTATATAGGATGGTGTGTATAGATAGTAGTTATATAGGATGGTGTGTATAGACAGTAGTTATATAGGATGGTGTGTATAGATAGTAGTTATATAGGATGGTGTGTATAGATAGTAGTTATATAGGATGATGTGTATGGACAGTAGTTATATAGGATGGTGTGTATAGACAGTAGTTATATAGGATGGTGTGTATAGACATTATGGACAGTAGTTATATAGGATGGTGTGTATAGACAGTAGTTATATAGGATGGTGTGTATAGACAGTAGTTATATAGGATGGTGTGTATAGACATTATGGACAGTAGTTATATAGGATGGTGTGTATAGACAGTAGTTATATAGGATGGTGTGTATAGACAGTAGTTCTATAGGATGGTGTGTATAGACATTATGGACAGTAGTTATATAGGATGGTGTGTATAGACATTATGGACAGTAGTTATATAGGATGGTGTGTATAGATAGTAGTTATATAGGATGGTGTGTATAGATAGTAGTTATATAGGATGGTGTGTATAGACAGTAGTTATATAGGATGGTGTGTATAGACAGTAGTTATATAGGATGATGTGTATAGACATTATGGACAGTAGTTATATAGGATGGTGTGTATAGATAGTAGTTATATAGGATGGTGTGTGTAGACAGTAGTTATATAGGATGGTGTGTATTGACAGTAGTTATATAGGATGGTGTGTATAGATAGTAGTTATATAGGATGGTGTGTATAGACAGTAGTTATATAGGATGGTGTGTATAGATAGTAGTTATATAGGATGGTGTGTATAGATAGTAGTTATATAGGATGGTGTGTATGGACAGTAGTTATATAGGATGGTGTGTATAGACAGTAGTTATATAGGATGGTGTGTATAGACAGTAGTTTTATAGGATGGTGAGTATAGACATTATGGACAGTAGTTATATAGGATGGTGTGTATAGATAGTAGTTATATAGGATGGTGTGTGTAGACAGTAGTTATATAGGATGGTGTGTATAGACAGTAGTTATATAGGATGGTGTGTATAGATAGTAGTTATATAGGATGGTGTGTATAGACAGTAGTTATATAGGATGGTGTGTATAGATAGTAGTTATATAGGATGGTGTGTATAGATAGTAGTTATATAGGATGATGTGTATGGACAGTAGTTATGTAGGATGGTGTGTATAGACAGTAGTTATATAGGATGGTGTGTATAGACAGTAGTTTTATAGGATGGTGTGTATAGACATTATGGACAGTAGTTATATATGATGGTGTGTATAGACATTATGGACAGTAGTTATATAGGATGGTGTGTATGGACAGTAGTTATATAGGATTGTGTGTATAGACATTAGTTATATAGGATGGTGTGTATAGACATTATGGACAGTAGTTATATAGAATGGTGTGTATAGACAGTAGTTATGTAGGATGGTGTGTATAGACAGTAGTTATATAGGATGGTGTGTATAGACATTATGGACAGTAGTTATAAAGGATGGTGTGTATAGACAGTAGTTATATATGATGGTGTGTATAGACATTATGGACAGTAGTTATATAGAATGGTGTGTATAGACATTATGGACAGTAGTTATATAGGATGGTGTGTATAGACATTATGGACAGTAGTTATATAGGATGGTGTGTATAGACAGTAGTTAAATAGGATGGTGTGTATAGACAGTAGTTATATATGATGGTGTATATAGACAGTAGTTATAAAGGATGGTGTGTATAGACAATAGTTATATATGATGGTGTGTATAGACATTATGGACAGTAGTTATATAGGATGGTGTGTATAGACATTATGGACAGTAGTTATATAGGATGGTGTGTATAGACATTATGGACAGTAGTTATATAGGATGGTGTGTATAGACAGTAGTTATATAGGATGGTGTGTATAGACATTATGGACAGTAGTTATATAGGATGGTGTGTATAGACAGTAGTTAAAAATGATGGTGTGTATAGACAGTAGTTATATATGATGGTGTGTATAGACATTATGGACAGTAGTTATACAGGATGGTGTATATAGACAGTAGTTAAATAGGATGGTGTGTATAGACAGTAGTTATATATGATGGTGTGTATAGACAGTAGTTATATATGATGGTGTGTATAGACAGTAGTTATATATGATGGTGTGTATAGACAGTAGTTATATATGATGGTGTGTATAGACAGTAGTTATATAGGATGGTGTGTATAGACAGTAGTTATATAGGATGTTGTGTATAGACATTATGGACAGTAGTTATATAGGATGGTGTATAGACAGTAGTTATATATGATGGTGTGTATAGACAGTAGTTATATATGATGGTATGTATAGACAGTAGTTATATATGATGGTGTGTATAGACAGTAGTTATATAGGATGGTGTGTATAGACATTATATACAGTAGTTATATAGGATGGTGTGTATAGACAGTAGTTATATATGATGGTGTGTATAGACAGTAGTTATATATGATGGTGTGTATAGACATTATGCACAGTAGTTATATAGGATGGTGTGTATAGACAGTAGTTATATATCATGGTGTGTATAGACATTATAGACAGTAGTTATATATGATGGTGTGTATAGACAGTAGTTATATATGATGGTGTGTATAGACAGTAGTTATATAGGATGGTGTGTATAGACAGTAGTTATATAGGATGGTGAGTATAGACATTAGTTATATAGGATGGTGTGTATAGACATTATGGACAGTAGTTATATAGGATGGTGTGTATAGACAGTAGTTATATATGATGGTGTGTATAGACATTAGTTATATAGGATGGTGTGTATAGACATTATGGACAGTAGTTATATAGGATGGTGTGTATAGACAGTAGTTATATAGGATGGTGTGTATAGACATTATGGACAGTAGTTATAAAGGATGGTGTGTATAGACAGTAGTTATATAGGATGGTGTGTATAGACAGTAGTTATATAGGATGGTGTGTATAGACATTATGGACAGTAGTTATATAGGATGGTGTGTATAGACAGTAGTTATATAGGATGGTGTGTATAGACAGTAGTTATATATGATGGTGTGTATAGACAGTAGTTATATAGGATGGTGTGTATAGACAGTAGTTATATAGGATGGTGTGTATAGACATTATGGACAGTAGTTATATAGGATGGTGTGTATAGACAGTAGTTATATAGGATGGTGTGTATAGACAGTAGTTATATATGATGGTGTGTATAGACAGTAGTTATATAGGATGATGTGTATAGACATTATGGACAGTAGTTATATAGGATGGTGTGTATAGACAGTAGTTATATAGGATGATGTGTATAGACATTATGGACAGTAGTTATATAGGATGGTGTGTATAGACAGTAGTTATATAGGACGGTGTGTATAGACAGTAGTTATATATGATGGTGTGTATAGACATTATGGACAGTAGTTATAAAGGATGGTGTGTATAGACATTATGGACAGTAGTTATAAAGGATGGTGTGTATAGACAGTAGTTATAAAGGATGGTGTGTATGGACAGTAGTTATGTAGGATGGTGTGTATAGACAGTAGTTATATATGATGGTGTGTATAGCCAGTAGTTATATATGATGGTTTGTATAGACAGTAGTTATATATGATGGTGTGTATGGACAGTAGTTATATAGGATGGTGTGTATAGACAGTAGTTATATAGGATGGTGTGTATAGACAGTAGTTATATATGATGGTGTGTATAGACATTATGGACAGTAGTTATAAAGGATGGTGTGTATAGACAGTAGTTATAAAGGATGGTGTGTATAGACATTATGGACAGTAGTTATAAAGGATGGTGTGTATAGACATTATGGATAGTAGTTATAAAGGATGGTGTGTATAGACAGTAGTTATAAAGGATGGTGTGTATAGACATTATGGACAGTAGTTATATAGGATGGTGTGTATAGACAGATATAATAGGATGGTGTGTATGGACAGTAGTTATATAGGATGGTGTGTATAGACAGTAGTTATATAGGATGGTGTGTATAGACAGTAGTTATATAGGATGGTGTGTATAGACAGTAGTTATATAGGATGGTGTGTATAGACAGTAGTTATATATGATGGTGTGTATAGACATTATGGACAGTAGTTATAAAGGATGGTGTGTATAGACAGTAGTTATATAGGATGGTGTGTATAGACAGTAGTTATATATGATGGTGTGTATAGACAGTAGTTATATAGGATGGTGTGTATAGACAGTAGTTATATAGGATGGTGTGTATAGACATTATGGACAGTAGTTATAAAGGATGGTGTGTATAGACATTATGGACAGTAGTTATAAATGATGGTGTGTATAGACAGTAGTTATAAAGGATGGTGTGTATAGACATTCTGGACAGTAGTTATAAAGGATGGTGTGTATAGACATTATGGACAGTAGTTATAAAGGATGGTGTGTATAGACAGTAGTTATAAAGGATGGTGTGTATAGACATTATGGACAGTAGTTATATAGGATGGTGTGTATGGACAGTAGTTATATAGGATGGTGTGTATAGACAGTAGTTATATAGGATGGTGTGTATAGACAGTAGTTATATAGGATGGTGTGTATGGACAGTAGTTATATAGGATGGTGTGTATAGACAGTAGTTATATAGGATGGTGTGTATAGACAGTAGTTATATAGGATGGTGTGTATAGACAGTAGTTATAAAGGATGGTGTGTATAGACATTATGGACAGTAGTTATATATGATGGTGTGTATAGACAGTAGTTATATAGGATGGTGTGTATGGACAGTAGTTATGTAGGATGGTGTGTATAGACAGTAGTTATATAGGATGGTGTGTATAGACAGTAGTTATATATGATGGTGTGTATAGCCAGTAGTTATATATGATGGTGTGTATAGACAGTAGTTATATATGATGGTGTGTATGGACAGTAGTTATATAGGATGGTGTGTATAGACAGTAGTTATATAGGATGGTGTGTATAGACAGTAGTTATAAAGGATGGTGTGTATAGACATTATGGACAGTAGTTATAAAGGATGGTGTGTATAGACATTATGGACAGTAGTTATAAAGGATAGTGTGTATAGACAGTAGTTATATAGGATGGTGTGTATAGACATTATGGACAGTAGTTATATAGGATGGTGTGTATAGACAGATATAATAGGATGGTGTGTATGGACAGTAGTTATATAGGATGGTGTGTATAGACAGTAGTTATATAGGATGGTGTGTATAGACAGTAGTTATATAGGATGGTGTGTATAGACAGTAGTTATATAGGATGGTGTGTATAGACAGTAGTTATATATGATGGTGTGTATAGACATTATGGACAGTAGTTATAAAGGATGGTGTGTATAGACAGTAGTTATATAGGATGGTGTGTATAGACAGTAGTTATATATGATGGTGTGTATAGACAGTAATTATATAGGATGGTGTGTATAGACAGTAGTTATATAGGATGGTGTGTATAGACAGTAGTTATATAGGATGGTGTGTATAGACAGCAGTTATATATGATGGTGTGTATAGACATTATGCACAGTAGTTATAAAGGATGGTGTGTATAGACAGTAGTTATAAAGGATGGTGTGTATAGACATTATGGACAGTAGTTATAAAGGATGGTGTGTATAGACATTATGGACAGTAGTTATAAAGGATGGTGTGTATAGACAGTAGTTATAAAGGATGGTGTGTATAGACATTATGGACAGTAGTTATATAGGATTGTGTGTATGGACAGTAGTTATATAGGATGGTGTGTATAGACAGTAGTTATATAGGATGGTGTGTATAGACAGTAGTTATATAGGATGGTGTGTATAGACAGTATGGACAGTAGTTATAAAGGATGGTGTGTATATACATTATGGACAGTAGTTATAAAGGATGGTGTGTATAGACATTATGGACAGTAGTTATAAAGGATGATGTGTATAGACAGTAGTTATAAAGGATGGTGTGTATGGACAGTAGGTATATAGGATGGTGTGTATAGACAGTAGTTATATAGGATGGTGTGTATAGACAGTAGTTATACAGGATGGTGTGTATGGACAGTAGTTATATAGGATGGTGTGTATAGACAGTAGTTATATAGGATGGTGTGTATAGACATTATGGACAGTAGTTATATAGGATGGTGTGTATAGACAGTAGTTATATAGGATGGTGTGTATAGACTGTAGTTATATATGATGGTGTGTATAGACAGTAGTTATATATGATGGTGTGTATAGACATTATGCACAGTAGTTATATAGGATGGTGTGTATAGACAGTAGTTATATAGGATGGTGTGTATAGACATTATGGACAGTAGTTATATATGATGGTGTGTATAGACAGTAGTTATATATGATGGTGTGTATAGACAGTAGTTATATAGGATGGTGTGTATAGACAGTAGTTATATAGGATGGTGAGTATAGACATTAGTTATATAGGATGGTGTGTATAGACATTATGGACAGTAGTTATATAGGATGGTGTGTATAGACAGTAGTTATATATGATGGTGTGTATAGACATTAGTTATATAGGATGGTGTGTATAGACATTATGGACAGTAGTTATATAGGATGGTGTGTATAGACAGTAGTTATATAGGATGGTGTGTATAGACATTATGGACAGTAGTTATAAAGGATGGTGTGTATAGACAGTAGTTATATAGGATGGTGTGTATAGACAGTTGTTATATAGGATGGTGTGTATAGACATTATGGACAGTAGTTATATAGGATGGTGTGTATAGACAGTAGTTATATAGGATGGTGTGTATAGACAGTAGTTATATATGATGGTGTGTATAGACAGTAGTTATATAGGATGGTGTGTATAGACAGTAGTTATATAGGATGGTGTGTATAGACATTATGGACAGTAGTTATATAGGATGGTGTGTATAGACAGTAGTTATATAGGATGGTGTGTATAGACAGTAGTTATATATGATGGTGTGTATAGACAGTAGTTATATAGGATGGTGTGTATAGACAGTAGTTATATAGGATGGTGTGTATAGACATTATGGACAGTAGTTATATAGGATGGTGTGTATAGACAGTAGTTATATAGGATGGTGTGTATAGACAGTAGTTATATATCAAATCAAATCAAATCAAATCAAATTTTATTTGTCACATACACATGGTTAGCAGATGTTAATGCGAGTGTAGCGAAATGCTTGTGCTTCTAGTTCCGACAATGCAGTAATAACAAGTAATCTAACTAACAATTCCAAAACTACTGTCTTGTACACAGTGTAAGGGGATAAAGAATATGTACATAAGGATATATGAATGAGTGATGGTACAGAGCAGCATAGGCAAGATACAGTAGATGGTATCGGGTACAGTATGTACAAATGAGATGAGTATGTAAACAAAGTGGCATAGTATAGTATAAAGTGGCTAGTGATACATGTATTACATAAGGATACCGTCGATGATATAGAGTACAGTATATACGTATGCGTATGAGATGAATAATGTAGGGTAAGTAACATTTATATAAGGTAGCATTGTTTAAAGTGGCTAGTGATATATTTACATCATTTCCCATCAATTCCCATTATTAAAGTGGCTGGAGTTGAGTCAGTGTCAGTGTGTTGGCAGCAGCCACTCAGTGTTAGTGGTGGCTGTTTAACAGTCTGATGGCCTTGAGATAGAAGCTGTTTTTCAGTCTCTCGGTCCCAGCTTTGATGCACCTGTACTGACCTCGCCTTCTGGATGATAGCGGGGTGAACAGGCAGTGGCTCGGGTGGTTGATGTCCTTGATGATCTTTATGGCCTTCCTGTGGCATCGGGTGGTGTAGGTGTAGGTGTCCTGGAGGGCAGGTAGTTTGCCCCCGGTGATGCGTTGTGCAGACCTCACTACCCTCTGGAGAGCCTTACGGTTGAGGGCGGTGCAGTTGCCATACCAGGCGGTGATACAGCCCGCCAGGATGCTCTCGATTGTGCATCTGTAGAAGTTTGTGAGTGCTTTTGGTGACAAGCCGAATTTCTTCAGCCTCCTGAGGTTGAAGAGGCGCTGCTGCGCCTTCTTCAAGATGCTGTCTGTGTGAGTGGACCAATTCAGTTTGGACAGTAGTTATAAAGGATGGTGTGTATAGACAGTAGTTATAAAGGATGGTGTGTATAGACATTATGGACAGTAGTTATATAGGATGGTGTGTATAGACAGATATAATAGGATGGTGTGTATGGACAGTAGTTATATAGGATGGTGTGTATAGACAGTAGTTATATATGATGGTGTGTATAGACAGTAGTTATATAGGATGATGTGTATAGACATTATGGACAGTAGTTATATAGGATGGTGTGTATAGACAGTAGTTATATAGGATGGTGTGTATAGACAGTAGTTATATAGGATGATGTGTATAGACATTATGGACAGTAGTTATATAGGATGGTGTGTATAGACAGTAGTTATATAGGATGGTGTGTATAGACAGTAGTTATATATGATGGTGTGTATAGACATTATGGACAGTAGTTATAAAGGATGGTGTGTATAGACATTATGGACAGTAGTTATATAGGATGGTGTGTATAGACAGATATAATAGGATGGTGTGTATGGACAGTAGTTATATAGGATGGTGTGTATAGACAGTAGTTATATAGGATGGTGTGTATAGACAGTAGTTATATAGGATGGTGTGTATAGACAGTAGTTATATAGGATGGTGTGTATAGACAGTAGTTATATATGATGGTGTGTATAGACATTATGGACAGTAGTTATAAAGGATGGTGTGTATAGACAGTAGTTATATAGGATGGTGTGTATAGACAGTAGTTATATATGATGGTGTGTATAGACAGTAGTTATATAGGATGGTGTGTATAGACAGTAGTTATATAGGATGGTGTGTATAGACATTATGGACAGTAGTTATAAAGGATGGTGTGTATAGACATTATGGACAGTAGTTATAAATGATGGTGTGTATAGACAGTAGTTATAAAGGATGGTGTGTATAGACATTCTGGACAGTAGTTATAAAGGATGGTGTGTATAGACATTATGGACAGTAGTTATAAAGGATGGTGTGTATAGACAGTAGTTATAAAGGATGGTGTGTATAGACATTATGGACAGTAGTTATATAGGATGGTGTGTATGGACAGTAGTTATATAGGATGGTGTGTATAGACAGTAGTTATATAGGATGGTGTGTATAGACAGTAGTTATATAGGATGGTGTGTATGGACAGTAGTTATATAGGATGGTGTGTATAGACAGTAGTTATATAGGATGGTGTGTATAGACAGTAGTTATATAGGATGGTGTGTATAGACAGTAGTTATAAAGGATGGTGTGTATAGACATTATGGACAGTAGTTATATATGATGGTGTGTATAGACAGTAGTTATATAGGATGGTGTGTATGGACAGTAGTTATGTAGGATGGTGTGTATAGACAGTAGTTATATAGGATGGTGTGTATAGACAGTAGTTATATATGATGGTGTGTATAGCCAGTAGTTATATATGATGGTGTGTATAGACAGTAGTTATATATGATGGTGTGTATGGACAGTAGTTATATAGGATGGTGTGTATAGACAGTAGTTATATAGGATGGTGTGTATAGACAGTAGTTATAAAGGATGGTGTGTATAGACATTATGGACAGTAGTTATAAAGGATGGTGTGTATAGACATTATGGACAGTAGTTATAAAGGATAGTGTGTATAGACAGTAGTTATATAGGATGGTGTGTATAGACATTATGGACAGTAGTTATATAGGATGGTGTGTATAGACAGATATAATAGGATGGTGTGTATGGACAGTAGTTATATAGGATGGTGTGTATAGACAGTAGTTATATAGGATGGTGTGTATAGACAGTAGTTATATAGGATGGTGTGTATAGACAGTAGTTATATAGGATGGTGTGTATAGACAGTAGTTATATATGATGGTGTGTATAGACATTATGGACAGTAGTTATAAAGGATGGTGTGTATAGACAGTAGTTATATAGGATGGTGTGTATAGACAGTAGTTATATATGATGGTGTGTATAGACAGTAATTATATAGGATGGTGTGTATAGACAGTAGTTATATAGGATGGTGTGTATAGACAGTAGTTATATAGGATGGTGTGTATAGACAGCAGTTATATATGATGGTGTGTATAGACATTATGCACAGTAGTTATAAAGGATGGTGTGTATAGACAGTAGTTATAAAGGATGGTGTGTATAGACATTATGGACAGTAGTTATAAAGGATGGTGTGTATAGACATTATGGACAGTAGTTATAAAGGATGGTGTGTATAGACAGTAGTTATAAAGGATGGTGTGTATAGACATTATGGACAGTAGTTATATAGGATTGTGTGTATGGACAGTAGTTATATAGGATGGTGTGTATAGACAGTAGTTATATAGGATGGTGTGTATAGACAGTAGTTATATAGGATGGTGTGTATAGACAGTATGGACAGTAGTTATAAAGGATGGTGTGTATATACATTATGGACAGTAGTTATAAAGGATGGTGTGTATAGACATTATGGACAGTAGTTATAAAGGATGATGTGTATAGACAGTAGTTATAAAGGATGGTGTGTATGGACAGTAGGTATATAGGATGGTGTGTATAGACAGTAGTTATATAGGATGGTGTGTATAGACAGTAGTTATACAGGATGGTGTGTATGGACAGTAGTTATATAGGATGGTGTGTATAGACAGTAGTTATATAGGATGGTGTGTATAGACATTATGGACAGTAGTTATATAGGATGGTGTGTATAGACAGTAGTTATATAGGATGGTGTGTATAGACTGTAGTTATATATGATGGTGTGTATAGACAGTAGTTATATATGATGGTGTGTATAGACATTATGCACAGTAGTTATATAGGATGGTGTGTATAGACAGTAGTTATATAGGATGGTGTGTATAGACATTATGGACAGTAGTTATATATGATGGTGTGTATAGACAGTAGTTATATATGATGGTGTGTATAGACAGTAGTTATATAGGATGGTGTGTATAGACAGTAGTTATATAGGATGGTGAGTATAGACATTAGTTATATAGGATGGTGTGTATAGACATTATGGACAGTAGTTATATAGGATGGTGTGTATAGACAGTAGTTATATATGATGGTGTGTATAGACATTAGTTATATAGGATGGTGTGTATAGACATTATGGACAGTAGTTATATAGGATGGTGTGTATAGACAGTAGTTATATAGGATGGTGTGTATAGACATTATGGACAGTAGTTATAAAGGATGGTGTGTATAGACAGTAGTTATATAGGATGGTGTGTATAGACAGTTGTTATATAGGATGGTGTGTATAGACATTATGGACAGTAGTTATATAGGATGGTGTGTATAGACAGTAGTTATATAGGATGGTGTGTATAGACAGTAGTTATATATGATGGTGTGTATAGACAGTAGTTATATAGGATGGTGTGTATAGACAGTAGTTATATAGGATGGTGTGTATAGACATTATGGACAGTAGTTATATAGGATGGTGTGTATAGACAGTAGTTATATAGGATGGTGTGTATAGACAGTAGTTATATATGATGGTGTGTATAGACAGTAGTTATATAGGATGGTGTGTATAGACAGTAGTTATATAGGATGGTGTGTATAGACATTATGGACAGTAGTTATATAGGATGGTGTGTATAGACAGTAGTTATATAGGATGGTGTGTATAGACAGTAGTTATATATCAAATCAAATCAAATCAAATCAAATTTTATTTGTCACATACACATGGTTAGCAGATGTTAATGCGAGTGTAGCGAAATGCTTGTGCTTCTAGTTCCGACAATGCAGTAATAACAAGTAATCTAACTAACAATTCCAAAACTACTGTCTTGTACACAGTGTAAGGGGATAAAGAATATGTACATAAGGATATATGAATGAGTGATGGTACAGAGCAGCATAGGCAAGATACAGTAGATGGTATCGGGTACAGTATGTACAAATGAGATGAGTATGTAAACAAAGTGGCATAGTATAGTATAAAGTGGCTAGTGATACATGTATTACATAAGGATACCGTCGATGATATAGAGTACAGTATATACGTATGCGTATGAGATGAATAATGTAGGGTAAGTAACATTTATATAAGGTAGCATTGTTTAAAGTGGCTAGTGATATATTTACATCATTTCCCATCAATTCCCATTATTAAAGTGGCTGGAGTTGAGTCAGTGTCAGTGTGTTGGCAGCAGCCACTCAGTGTTAGTGGTGGCTGTTTAACAGTCTGATGGCCTTGAGATAGAAGCTGTTTTTCAGTCTCTCGGTCCCAGCTTTGATGCACCTGTACTGACCTCGCCTTCTGGATGATAGCGGGGTGAACAGGCAGTGGCTCGGGTGGTTGATGTCCTTGATGATCTTTATGGCCTTCCTGTGGCATCGGGTGGTGTAGGTGTAGGTGTCCTGGAGGGCAGGTAGTTTGCCCCCGGTGATGCGTTGTGCAGACCTCACTACCCTCTGGAGAGCCTTACGGTTGAGGGCGGTGCAGTTGCCATACCAGGCGGTGATACAGCCCGCCAGGATGCTCTCGATTGTGCATCTGTAGAAGTTTGTGAGTGCTTTTGGTGACAAGCCGAATTTCTTCAGCCTCCTGAGGTTGAAGAGGCGCTGCTGCGCCTTCTTCAAGATGCTGTCTGTGTGAGTGGACCAATTCAGTTTGGACAGTAGTTATAAAGGATGGTGTGTATAGACAGTAGTTATAAAGGATGGTGTGTATAGACATTATGGACAGTAGTTATATAGGATGGTGTGTATAGACAGATATAATAGGATGGTGTGTATGGACAGTAGTTATATAGGATGGTGTGTATAGACAGTAGTTATATATGATGGTGTGTATAGACAGTAGTTATATAGGATGATGTGTATAGACATTATGGACAGTAGTTATATAGGATGGTGTGTATAGACAGTAGTTATATAGGATGGTGTGTATAGACAGTAGTTATATAGGATGATGTGTATAGACATTATGGACAGTAGTTATATAGGATGGTGTGTATAGACAGTAGTTATATAGGATGGTGTGTATAGACAGTAGTTATATATGATGGTGTGTATAGACATTATGGACAGTAGTTATAAAGGATGGTGTGTATAGACATTATGGACAGTAGTTATAAAGGATGGTGTGTATAGACAGTAGTTATAAAGGATGGTGTGTATGGACAGTAGTTATGTAGGATGGTGTGTATAGACAGTAGTTATATATGATGGTGTGTATAGCCAGTAGTTATATATGATGGTTTGTATAGACAGTAGTTATATATGATGGTGTGTATGGACAGTAGTTATACAGGATGGTGTGTATAGACAGTAGTTATATAGGATGGTGTGTATAGACAGTAGTTATATATGATGGTGTGTATAGACATTATGGACAGTAGTTATAAAGGATGGTGTGTATAGACAGTAGTTATAAAGGATGGTGTGTATAGACATTATGGACAGTAGTTATAAAGGATGGTGTGTATAGACATTATGGACAGTAGTTATAAAGGATGGTGTGTATAGACAGTAGTTATAAAGGATGGTGTGTATAGACATTATGGACAGTAGTTATATAGGATGGTGTGTATAGACAGATATAATAGGATGGTGTGTATGGACAGTAGTTATATAGGATGGTGTGTATAGACAGTAGTTATATAGGATGGTGTGTATAGACAGTAGTTATATAGGATGGTGTGTATAGACAGTAGTTATATAGGATGGTGTGTATAGACAGTAGTTATATATGATGGTGTGTATAGACATTATGGACAGTAGTTATAAAGGATGGTGTGTATAGACAGTAGTTATATAGGATGGTGTGTATAGACAGTAGTTATATATGATGGTGTGTATAGACAGTAGTTATATAGGATGGTGTGTATAGACAGTAGTTATATAGGATGGTGTGTATAGACATTATGGACAGTAGTTATAAAGGATGGTGTGTATAGACATTATGGACAGTAGTTATAAATGATGGTGTGTATAGACAGTAGTTATAAAGGATGGTGTGTATAGACATTCTGGACAGTAGTTATAAAGGATGGTGTGTATAGACATTATGGACAGTAGTTATAAAGGATGGTGTGTATAGACAGTAGTTATAAAGGATGGTGTGTATAGACATTATGGACAGTAGTTATATAGGATGGTGTGTATAGACAGTAGTTATATAGGATGGTGTGTATGGACAGTAGTTATATAGGATGGTGTGTATAGACAGTAGTTATATAGGATGGTGTGTATAGACAGTAGTTATATAGGATGGTGTGTATGGACAGTAGTTATATAGGATGGTGTGTATAGACAGTAGTTATATAGGATGGTGTGTATAGACAGTAGTTATATAGGATGGTGTGTATAGACAGTAGTTATAAAGGATGGTGTGTATAGACATTATGGACAGTAGTTATATATGATGGTGTGTATAGACAGTAGTTATATAGGATGGTGTGTATGGACAGTAGTTATGTAGGATCGTGTGTATAGACAGTAGTTATATAGGATGGTGTGTATAGACAGTAGTTATATATGATGGTGTGTATAGACATTAGTTATATAGGATGGTGTGTATAGACATTATGGACAGTAGTTATATAGGATGGTGTGTATAGACAGTAGTTATATAGGATGGTGTGTATAGACAGTAGTTATATAGGATGGTGTGTATAGACAGTAGTTATAAAGGATGGTGTGTATAGACATTATGGACAGTAGTTGTAAAGGATGCTGTGTATAGACAGTAGTTATATATGATGGTGTGTATAGCCAGTAGTTATATATGATGGTGTGTATAGACAGTAGTTATATATGATGGTGTGTATGGACAGTAGTTATATAGGATGGTGTGTATAGACAGTAGTTATATAGGATGGTGTGTATAGACAGTAGTTATAAAGGATGGTGTGTATAGACATTATGGACAGTAGTTATAAAGGATGGTGTGTATAGACATTATGGACAGTAGTTATAAAGGATAGTGTGTATAGACAGTAGTTATATAGGATGGTGTGTATAGACATTATGGACAGTAGTTATATA
>NW_027259923.1:0-20463 GCF_045791955.1 Oncorhynchus clarkii lewisi
AGTTCCTTCTGCTGCTGGGGAAATTGAGATGGCTGCTGGAGAATGGAGGCCTGTAGCTTCTGTGGCATAGCGGCCAGATGATTCTCCTGTTGGAGCATTTTAGCTCCATACCACATTTGCTGGGGCATGGCGGTCAGTTCCTTCTGTTGAGGTTCAGTGGCCGGTTGCTTCTGCTGCAGGGGCATTAGAGCTGGATGCCACACTTGCTGGGGCGTGGGGGATGGTTGCTTCTGCTGCTGAGGTTCAGTGGCTGTTCGATTCTTGGACATTTGAGCTGGATGCCACACCTGCTGAGGTTGCTGGGCTATGGTTGTTGGTTCCTTCTGCAGTAGAGGCATAGGGGCCAGTTGCTTCTGCTGGGGAAACTGAACAGGATGCCACACTTGCTGGGGCACGGCGGTCGGTTCCTTTTGCAGCAGGGGCATTTGAGCTGGATGCCACACTTGCTGGGGCAAGGCGGTCGGTTGCTTCTGCAGCAGGGGCATTTGAGCTGGATGCCACACTTGCTGGGGCACGGCGGTCGGTTGCTTCTGCAGCATTTGAGCTGGATGCCACACTTGCTGGGGCACGGCGGTCGGTTCCTTCTGCTGCTGGGGCTCGACGGCCAGTTCCTTCTGCTGCTGGGGCATTTGAGAAGGATGCCACACTTGCTGGGGCACAGCGGTCGGTTCCTTTTGCAGCAGGGGCATTTGAGCTGGATGCCACACTTGCTGGGGCAAGGCGGTCGGTTGCTTCTGCAGCAGGGGCATTTGAGCTGGATGCCACACTTGCTGGGGCACGGCGGTCGGTTGCTTCTGCAGCATTTGAGCTGGATGCCACACTTGCTGCGGCACGGTGGTCGGTTGCCTCTGCAGCATTTGAGCTGGATGCCACATTTGCTGGGGCACGGCGGTCGGTTCCTTCTGCTGCTGGGGCTCGACGGCCAGTTCCTTCTGCTGCTGGGGCATTTGAGAAGGATGCCACACTTGCAGGGTAACGTCGGTTGGTTGCTCCTGCTGCAGGGGCATTAGAGCAGGATGCCACACTTGCTTCTGCAGTGTGTGAAATGGATTCCACACTTGCTGGGGCACGGCGGTAGGTTGCTTCTGCTGCAGGGGCATTTGAGCTGGATGCCACGCTTGCTGGGCTATGGTAGTTGGTTCTTTCTGCAGTAGAGGCAAAGGGACCAGTTGCTTCTGCTGCAGGGGCATTTGAGCTGGATGCCACACTTGCTGGGGCACGGCGGTCGGTTGCTTCTGCAGTGTGTGAAATGGATGCCACACTTGCTGAGACTCGACGGCCACTTCCTTCTGCTGCTGGGGCTCAACGGCCACTTCCTTCTGCTGCTGGGGCTCGACGGCCACTTCCTTCTGCTGCTGGGGCTCGACGGCCACTTCCTTCTGCTGCTGGGGCTCGACGGCCACTTCCTTCTGCTGCTGGGGAAATTGAGATGGATGCCACACGAACAGAGGCAGCTGGAGACTGGAGCCCTGTAGCTTCTGTGGCATGGCGGCCAGATGATTCTCTGGTTGGAGCATTTTAGCTCCATACCACATTTGCTGGGGCATGGCAGTCAGTTCCTTCTGTTGAGGTTCAGTGGCCGGTTGCTTCTGCTGCAGGGGCATTTGAGCTGGATGCCACGCTTGCTGGGGCGTGGTGGATGGTTGTTTCTGCTGCTGAGGTTCAGTGGATGTTTGATTCTTGGACATCTGCGCTGGATGCCACACCTGCTGAGGTTGCTGGGCTATGGTGGTTGGTTCCTTCTGCAGTAGAGGCATAGGGACCAGTTGCTTCTGCTGCATTTGAGCTGGATTCCACACTTGCTGGGGCACGGCGGTTGGTTGCTTCTGCAGTGTGTGAAATGGATTCCACACTTGCTGGGGCAAGGCGGTCGGTTGCTTCTGCTGCTGGGGCATTTGAGAAGGATGCCACACTTGCTGGGGCACAGCGGTCGGTTCCTTTTGCAGCAGGGGCATTTGAGCTGGATGCCACACTTGCTGGGGCAAGGCGGTCGGTTGCTTCTGCAGCAGGGGCATTTGAGCTGGATGCCACACTGGCTGGGGCACGACGGTCGGTTGCTTCTGCAGCATTTGAGCTGGATGCCACACTTGCTGCGGCACGGTGGTCGGTTGCTTCTGCTGCAGGGGCATTAGAGCTGGATGCCACACTTGCTGGGGCACAGCGGTCGGTTGCTTCTGCAGTGTGTGAAATGGATTCCACACTTGCTGGGGCACGGCAGTCGGTTGCTTCTGCTGCATTTGAGCTGGATTCCACACTTGCTGGGGCACGGCGGTCGGTTGCTTCTGCTGCAGGGGCATTTGAGCTGGATGCCACACTTGCTGGGGCACGGCGGTCGGCTGCTTCTGCTGCAGGGGCATTAGAGCTGGATGCCACACTTGCTGGGGCACGGCGGTCGGTTCCTTATGCTGCAGGGGCATTTGAGCTGGATGCCACACTTGCAGGGGCACGGCGGTTGGTTGCTTCTGCAGTGTGTGAAATGGATGCCACATTTGCTGGGGCACGGCGGTCGGTTCCTTCTGCTGCTGGGGCTCGACGGCCAGTTCCTTCTGCTGCTGGGGCATTTGAGAAGGATGCCACACTTGCTGGGGCACAGCGGTCGGTTCCTTTTGCAGCAGGGGCATTTGAGCTGGATGCCACACTTGCTGGGGCAAGGCGGTCGGTTGCTTCTGCAGCAGGGGCATTTGAGCTGGATGCCACACTTGCTGGGGCACGGCGGTCGGTTGCTTCTGCAGCATTTGAGCTGGATGCCACACTTGCTGCGGCACGGTGGTCGGTTGCTTCTGCAGCATTTGAGCTGGATGCCACATTTGCTGGGGCACGGCGGTCGGTTCCTTCTGCTGCTGGGGCTCGACGGCCAGTTCCTTCTGCTGCTGGGGCATTTGAGAAGGATGCCACACTTGCTTCTGCTTCTGCTGCAGGGGCATTAGAGCTGGATGCCACACTTGCTGGGGCACGGCGGTCGGTTCCTTATGCTGCAGGGGCATTTGAGCTGGATGCCACACTTGCTGAGACTCGACGGCCACTTCCTTCTGCTGCTGGGGCTCGACGGCCACTTCCTTCTGCTGCTGGGGCTCGACGGCCACTTCCTTCTGCTGCTGGGGCTCGACGGCCACTTCCTTCTGCTGCTGGGGCTCGACGGCCACTTCCTTCTGCTGCTGGGGAAATTGAGATGGATGCCACACGAACAGAGGCAGCTGGAGACTGGAGCCCTGTAGCTTCTGTGGCATGGCGGCCAGATGATTCTCTGGTTGGAGCATTTTAGCTCCATACCACATTTGCTGGGGCATGGCAGTCAGTTCCTTCTGTTGAGGTTCAGTGGCCGGTTGCTTCTGCTGCAGGGGCATTTGAGCTGGATGCCACGCTTGCTGGGGCGTGGTGGATGGTTGTTTCTGCTGCTGAGGTTCAGTGGATGTTTGATTCTTGGACATCTGCGCTGGATGCCACACCTGCTGAGGTTGCTGGGCTATGGTGGTTGGTTCCTTCTGCAGTAGAGGCATAGGGACCAGTTGCTTCTGCTGCATTTGAGCTGGATTCCACACTTGCTGGGGCACAGCGGTTGTTTGCTTCTGCTGCAGGGGCATTTGAGAAGGATGCCACACTTGCTGGGGCACGGCAGTCGGTTGCTTCTGCTGCATTTGAGCTGGATTCCACACTTGCAGGGGCACGGCGGTTGGTTGCTTCTGCAGTGTGTGAAATGGATTCCACACTTGCTGGGGCACAGCGGTTGTTTGCTTCTGCTGCAGGGGCATTAGTGCAGGATGCCACACTTGCTGGGGCAAGGCGGTCGGTTGCTTCTGCTGCAGGGGCATTAGAGCTGGATGCCACACTTGCTGGGGCACAGCGGTCGGTTGCTTCTGCAGTGTGTGAAATGGATTCCACACTTGCTGGGGCACGGCAGTCGGTTGCTTCTGCTGCATTTGAGCTGGATTCCACACTTGCTGGGGCACAGCGGTCGGTTGCTTCTGCAGTGTGTGAAATGGATTCCACACTTGCTGGGGCACGGCAGTCGGTTGCTTCTGCTGTATTTGAGCTGGATTCCACACTTGCTGGGGCAGGCGGTCGGTTGCTTCTGCTGCAGGGGCATTTGAGCTGGATGCCACACTTGCTGGGGCACGACGGTCGGTTGCTTCTGCTGCAGGGGCATTAGAGCTGGATGCCACACTTGCTGCGGCACGGCGGTCGGTTGCTTCTGCTGCAGGGGCATTAGAGCTGGATGCCACACTTGCTGGGGCACGGCGGTCGGTTGCTTCTGCAGTGTGTAAAATGGATTCCACATTTGCTGGGGCATGGCAGTCAGTTGCTTCTGTTGAGGATTCCAGTCTTGCTGGGGCACGCCAGTCGGTTGCTTCTGCAGCATTTGAGCTGGATGCCACACTTGCTGGGGCTCGGCGGTCGGTTGCTTCTGCTGCAGGGGCATTTGAGCTGGATGCCACACTTGCTGGGGTTCGGCGGTCGGTTGCTTCTGCTGCAGGGGCATTTGAGAAGGTTGCCACACTTGCTGGGGCATCGGCGGTTGGTTGCTTCTGCTGCAGGGGCATTTGAGCACGGCTCGGTTGCTTCTGCTGCAGGGGCATTTGAGCTGGATGCCACACTTGCTGGGGTTCGACGGCCGGTTGCTTCTGCTGCAGGGGCACGGACTTCCTTCTGCTGATGGGGCCGACGGCCACTTCCTTCTGCTGCGGCGGCTCGACGGCCACTTCCTTCTGCTGCTGGGGCTCGACTGCCAGGTCCTTCTGCCGCTGGGGCTCGACTGCCACTTCCTTCTGCCGCTGGGGCTCGACGGCCAGGTCCTTCTGCCGCTGGGGAAATTGAGATGGATGCCACACGAGTGGAGGAGCTGGAGAATGGAGGCATGCAACTGTGGCATGGCGGCCAGATGATTCTCCTGTAGAAGCATTTTAGCTCCATACCACATTTGCTGGGGCATGGCAGTCAGTTCCTTCTGTTGAGGTTCAGTGGCTGGTTGCTTCTGCTGCAGGGGCATTTGAGCTGGATTCCACACTTGCTGGGGCACGGCGGTTGGTTGCTTCTGCAGTGTGTGAAATGGATTCCACACTTGCTTGGGCATGGCAGTCGGTTTCTTCTGCTGCAGGGGCATTAGAGCAGGATTCCACACTTGCTGGGGCACAGTGGTCGGTTGCTTCTGCTGCAGGGGCATTAGAGCAGGATTCCACACTTGCTGGGGCACGGCGGTTGGTTGCTTCTGCAGTGTGTGAAATGGATTCCACACTTGCTTGGGCATGGCAGTCGGTTTCTTCTGCTGCAGGGGCATTAGAGCAGGATTCCACACTTGCTGGGACACGGCGGGCGGTTGCTTCAGCATGTGAGCTTGATGCCACACTTGCTGGGGCACGGCGGTCGGTGGTTGCGGCAGCATTTGAGCTTGATGCCCCACTTGCTGGAGCACGGCGGTCTGTTGCTTCTGCAGCATTTGAACTGGATACCACACTTGCTGAGGTTGCTGGGACATGGGGGCCAATTCCTTCCGCAGGATGGCGGCTGTATGTTTCTGTTGCGCTTGCATTTGAGATTTTGGAGACTTATAATTGCCATATCCTAGAGACCGAAGTGATCCTGCGTCAAGCCATGCTGCATTAGAATCCAGTGCAGGAGACCAATCACCTAGGTTAAAAATATAAACTGTAAAATGCCAGCCTTTGAAGGTTATGGAACTGCGTAGCTGTTATTTGAAATTAGCTCACCTTCTGATGTAGAACACGTTATCCCTCCAATTAGCAGGCAACAAAGCCAAGAAACGCTTAAGGAAAGGGAATGTATGTTATAAACATAGCTACCTACCTGTAACACCTGAAGGACAAGGGAAACAAACTAAATCAATACTTAAAAACATACCTGAAAGCGATTCCAATCATCACAGCCATTTTGCCCTCAAAACCTCACCAGTATTCAGCACTAATGGTAGGCATACATCCTACCAGAATATCCCTTTTACTATATTTGCCAGATGTTTGGTTGCTCCTTTTAAAGGAATCCCAGACCCTTCTAATGTCGTTGGCTAATTAAGGACAGCTGTCAGCCACTGAACTACATTACATTTCTATTTCCAAATTGACCCCTAAATCCTACACCTTGATCTAAACACAAGGATTTAATAGGGATAAGCAATATGGCCACAATTGCATCCAGCCTATCAGAAGGCAAGGTGAAGCAATTAACATATTGCTTTACCCTATCTGATCATTTCAAATGCCCATAAGTGACTAAGTGGTAGGTGTAAGAGCTAGGGGTTGATTTGGAATGCAGAAATTTACTCAGGTCTGGTTGATTCTCTAATTGAGATCCTGACAGGTTTGACAGCCCTTACTCTAAAGCACGCGTCAATCTCATTACACGGAGGGCCGAGTGTTTGCGGATTTTCACTCCTTCCTTGTACTTGATGGCTGAATTAAGGCCACTAATTACTCCCCTCACCTACAGTAGTTGTCTTGGTCTTAAATGAAAGGAAAAAACAAACCTACAGACACTAGGCCCTCCATGGAATGAGTTTGACACCCCTGCTCTAAAGTAGGAAACACATTTTGTCTTGGCACTTCATTGATCGGTTTCAATTATTGTTTGTACAAAATTCACTTGGTTCATTTGAAGATTAGAGGCTGAATGAGCAGTTAGGCACCATTATTTTACACATGCCTTCTTTAAAACCGTGTGTTTCATTCAGCATAGCAACATTAGATGGATAACAGTTTCATTTGCACAAAGTGCAACATCTTAGACAAATTCTGATTTCAGACAGACACCAATTAAACACTCATGTTATGCTTTTGATGATCTGAGTCTTTAATTTTTCAGAGGCAAACATACAGTAGGGCTCGTTTGAGTGGTAAAGCTAAAGCAACTGACTGTAGACCAAAGTCAAGAAGTAAAGTCAGGAGAGGTGCATCTGCGACAACCGAAAGTCGGAAAATGAAGTTAGTATCCAACAGCAAGGCTCAGATCACCATGGCAGTGTTGCCATTGTTTATAAAAAGTTTCCTTTATAATGTAAAACTGTGCTTAGATTGTGATTTTTAGACTGGGTATCTCTAAAATGCTTTGTGACTACTGCTGATGCAAAAAAGGGCTTTTAAGAAATACATATTGTTGATTGACAGATTTGTATTATTATAAAAAATAATATAACAATATCATCATAATCTTTATGTTACAGGTGAGGCATACCCAGAAATGTCAACATCTTGGCAAGTGCTAAAATTTTTACAGCAGCGCCAGACAATCATGTACAGTAGCTCCAACTTACAAGAATGGGTTTACAAGGCAGTGATGAAAAAAGTTTATATGAGCGCTAATTAAAACATACAATGATATATATTTGATACAATTACCCATTCAAAACTGTTACAAAATCACTTCTCATTGTGTTCATTTCAAGGTTTCACAAACATAAAACTATCTAGTTAATGTTTCTCGGACTAGCACACTTGAGTTTCCTATTTACTAAAGAACAGTCATTAAGACAAAACACAAAGAGTTGTAATATAATCTGTATCTATGTCATTCTATACTGAAGACAGGTATATTCTGAAAGATTTTTGATGCTGTGATAACACATTCTTTATTCATCTCTCAATTTAGGATATCATTTATTTTTTACTTTACTGAAATTGTATTATGTTGTCTCATACCATGACAATACATACCAAGCAATGCAAGCAGATGTGGAATTAACCCCATAACAGTTGTCTCTTTTTGGATCAAGAATACCAATAGGCTTGATCAGATCCCCTTTCCTATGCAGGCACCATATAATGCACAGCCACATGTAAATCCATAAACTCCACCAATAGAACTTTGAAAACCTTAACATGACTACTGGCAATGTCATTATTTTTGTCACCATCCATCAATTGTTGAATTGTGTTATTTTTCTTTGTAAACGCACCGAGCCTCCAAGGGCTGGAGCCAATCAACGTAGTAAATTAAAAAGACCCAAATAAAACGTATGTGAAAAGATGTGGTCAAAGTATAAAACGTTGCTGTTTTGTTACAAAGTTTTCCTAACATTTGCCATAACTAGTAAGCCTTACATCCTGAATGAAATGGGCTCCCAAATATGCACCTGGGACCACATGGGAGGGGTGGGACCACATGCACTTTTAAGTAATTGAGCCTAGAACAATTTCTATATTGTAATTAAAATCATTGACCCATAAGAGAACACATGACCAAAGCAAAGCCATATAATTAAAACATTCTTGATGAGAAATATAATCTAATAAACAAATGTTTGCATAACGAAAGACATGAACTGTCTCCAACAATGTATTTAGCTATGTAGAAAACTTTCATATTGGCAGTAAGGTCATTGAGACTAGCTATAGACAGTAGTTCTTGTGGGAGGTTTAGGGATCAATATAGTGATCAAGGATCATGAATGTTAGATTTGTTCACCTTGGGGATTTTGAAAGAGGGGGATTAGAACCCCAAAGTAAGTGGTAAGAAAGATCATAAAGGTAATTTCAGATTCAGGTTTAGGGGGGAATATAATCTTGGAAACACCTATTCACACTGGATTATAAACATGTCCAGACAGAACGATCACATCAAGAAGGTTTAACAGTGATTAATGGCTATTCAATGTACAACAGTAGTCTTCTGTAACAAGCAATAAGTATTAAATAGGTTTACATACAGTGGGGCAAAAAAGTATTTAGTCAGCCAATTGTGCAAATTCTCCCACTTAAAAGGAGAGGCCTGTAATTCATCGGTACACTTCAACTGACAGACAAAATGAGAAAAAAAAAAAGTCAGGAAAATCACATTGTAGGATTTATTGAATTTGCAAATTATGGTGGAAAATCAGTATTTGGCTCTCACAGACCTGTAACTTCTTTAAGAGGCTCCTCTGTCCTCCACTCGTTGGAGGCCACTGTGTTCTTAGGGACCTTCAATGCTTCAGACATTTTAGTACACTTCCCCAGATCTCTTAATCAGGGATTTGTCTGACAGTCTCACTGTATACAATGCATCCCTACATCTAAAGTATGAACATATGAGGAATGTCTGACAACTCACCCCATCACAAATGCTCTTATAGACCCAAGCTTTTATTTTGAATCAGTAGCAAAGGTAAAAGATGAGAAAACCAAAGAATTAACTGAACAGTAGTCATTTTTACTACGGACTGCACACCACCTGTTCAATTAGCAAGCAATGGACATGAAACATTTCAAAGAGACAAGGCATTTTTTAAATTTAAATTGTTTATTGATTCCATCACACTAGAGTAGCAAGAGCACCAGCAACTTCCTGGTCTAAAAAGCAGAAAGAAATGCAAACTGTCAGCAACGCAGAATGTTAAGTAACCAATGTCAAAAACAATACTCACCATTAGAGCTTCTAGAGGATGAATCCATTATATTTTCCTGTTGATAGATATATGGTTAGTACAAAGTCCTTCAAATTCAGAGAGCAAAGTTCAGAGCAGGTTAAAGTGAACCATTACCTTGCAGAATCCTTCACTAGTGTTGGATATATGCTTGGTGCACCAATGCTAACATAACCGTCCTTGGGAGCATTTCCACTGTCAACAGGCATTGCCTCCCTAGGAGTGTAGCTGATTTGGGAGAAGACAGTTCTGCCATTCTTGTAGTGCGATTTGGAACTGTAGGAAGAGATTGGGATGACACCCGACTGTTCAACAATGCTGGCCCGAGAACTACCAGAGGCACCATCTTCAGTGCTTTCGTAGTGCTTCTGCTGAGACATTGGGGCCAGTTGCTGCTGGGAAATTTGAGCTACATGCCATAATTGCTGAGGAATGGGGTTGGGTTGCTGCTGGGCCATTTGAGCTGGATACCTCACTTGCTGAGGTTCGACGGCCAGTTCCTTCTGCTGCTGGGGCTCGACGGCCAGTTCCTTCTGCTGCTGGGGCTCGACTGCCAGTTCCTTCTGCTGCTGGGGCTCGACTGCCAGTTCCTTCTGCTGCTGGGGCTCGACGGCCAGTTCCTTCTGCTGCTGGGGCTCGACGGCCACTCGACGGCCAGTTCCTTCTGCTGCTGGGGCTCGACTGCCAGTTCCTTCTGCTGCTGGGGCTCGACTGCCAGTTCCTTCTGCTGCTGGGGCTCGACGGCCAGTTCCTTCTGCTGCTGGGGCTCGACGGCCAGTTCCTTCTGCTGCTGGGGCTCGACGGCCAGTTCCTTCTGCTGCAGGGGCTCGACGGCCAGTTCCGTCTGCTGCTGCTGGAGGGCTCTGTGGCATGGCGGCCAGTTCCATTTTCTGCTGCTGGGGCAGTTCCTCCTGCTGAATTGAGATGGATGCCACAGTTCCGTCTGCTGCTGGGGCTGAGTGGAGGCTGCTGGAGAATAACCTGTAGCTTCTGTGGCATGGCGGCCAGATGATTCTCCTGTTGGAGCATTTTGGCTCGATACCACATTTGCTGGGGCAGGGCGGGCAGTTCCTCCTGCTGAGGTTCAGTGGCCGGTTGCTTCTGCTGCAGGGGCATTTGAGCTGGATGCCACGCTTGCTGGGACGTGGTGGGTGGTTGCTTCTGCAGCTGAGGTTCAGTGGCTGTTCGATTTTTGGACATTTGAGCTGGATGCCACACCTGCTGAGGTTGCTGGGCTATGGGGGCCAGTTGCTTCTGCTGGGGAAACTGAGCAGGATGCCAACCCAGCTGGGGCACGGCAGTCGGTTGCTTCTGCTGCAGGGGCATTTGAGCTGGATGCCACACTTGCTGGGGCACAGCTGTCGGTTGCTTCTGCAGTGTGTAAAATGTATTCCACACTTGCTGGGGCATGGCAGTCGTTTGCTTCTGCTGCAGGGGCATTTGAGCTGGATGCCTCACTTGCTGGGGCACAGCGGTCGGTTCCTTCTGCTGCAGGGGCATTTGAGAAGGTTGCCACACTTGCTGGGGCACGGCGTTCGGTTCCTTCTGCTGCATGGGCATTTGAGAAGGTTGCCACACTTGCTGGGGCACGGCGGTCGGTTGCTTCTGCTGCAGGGGCATTTGAGAAGGTTGCCACACTTGCTGGGGCATGGCGTTAGATTCCTTCTGCTGCAGGGGCATTTGAGAAGGTTGCCACACTTGCTGGGACACGGCGGTCGGTTGTTTCTGCTGCAGGGGCATTTGAGCAGGATGCCACACTTGCTGGGACACGGCGGTCGGTTCCTTCTGCTGCAGGGGCATTTGAGCTGCATGCCACACTTGCTGGGGCACGGCGGTCGGTTGCTTCTGCTGCAGGGGCATTTGAGAAGGTTGCCACACTTGCTGGGGCTCGGCGGTCGGTTGCTTCTGCTGCAGGGGCATTTGAGAAGGTTGCCACACTTGCTGGGGCACTGCGGTCGGTTCCTTCTGCTGCAGGGGCATTTGAGCTGGATGCCTCACTTGCTGGGGCATGGCGGTCAGTTCCTTGCTGCTGAGGTTGCCACACTTGCTGGGGGGCCGGTTGCTTCTGCTGCAGGGGCATTTGAGCAGGATGCCACACTTGCTGGGGCACGGCGGTCGGTTGCTTCTGCTGCAGGGGCATTTGAGCTGGATGCCACACTTGCTGGGGCACGGCTGTCGGTTGCTTCTGCTGCAATGTGGAAATGGATTCCACACTTGCTGGGGCACGGCGGTCGGTTGCTTCTGCTGCAGGTGCATTTGAGCAGGATGCCACACTTGCTGGGGCACGGCGGTCGGTTGCTTCTGCTGCAGGGGCAGGTTGCCACACTTGCTGGGGCACAGCGGTCGGTTGCTTCTTCTGCAGGGGCATTTGCTGGATGCCACACTTGCTGGGGCATGGCAGTCGTTTGCTTCTGCTGCAGGGGCATTTGAGCTGGATGCCACACTTGCTGGGGCTCGGCGGTCGGTTGCTTCTGCTGCAGGGGCATTTGAGCTGGATGCCACACTTGCTGGGGCACGGCGGTCGGTTCCTTCTGCTGCATGGGCATTTGAGAAGGTTGCCACACTTGCTGGGGCACGGCGGTCGGTTGCTTCTGCTGCAGGGGCATTTGAGAAGGTTGCCACACTTGCTGGGGCATGGCGTTTGGTTCCTTCTGCTGCAGGGGCATTTGAGAAGGTTGCCACACTTGCTGGGGCACGGCGGTCGGTTGTTTCTGCTGCAGGGGCATTTGAGCAGGATGCCACACTTGCTGGGACACGGCGGTCGGTTCCTTCTGCTGCAGGGGCATTTGAGCTGCATGCCACACTTGCTGGGGCACGGCGGTCGGTTGCTTCTGCTGCAGGGGAATTTGAGCTGGATGCCAAACTTGCTGGGGCTCGGCTGTCGGTTGCTTCTGCTGCAGGGGCATTTGAGCTGGATGCCACACTTGCTGGGGCTCGGCGGTCGGTTGCTTCTGCTGCAGGGGCATTTGAGAAGGTTGCCACACTTGCTGGGGCACGGCGGTCGGTTCCTTCTGCTGCAGGGGTTGCTTCTGCTGCAGGGGCATTTGAGCTGGATGCCACACTCGCAGGGGCACGGCGGTCGGTTCCTTCTGCTGCAGGGGCATTTGAGCTGCATGCCACACTTGCTGGGGCACGGCGGTCGGTTGCTTCTGCTGCAGGGGCATTTGAGAAGGTTGCCACACTTGCTGGGGCACGGCGGTCGTTTGCTTCTGCTGCAGGTGCATTTGAGCTGGATGCCACACTTGCTGGGGCTCGGCGGTCGGTTGCTTCTGCTGCAGGGGCATTTGAGAAGGTTGCCACACTTGCTGGGGCACTGCGGTCGGTTCCTTCTGCTGCAGGGGCATTTGAGCTGGATGCCTCACTTGCTGGGGCATGGCGGTCAGTTCCTTCTGCTGAGGTTCAGGGGCCGGTTGCTTCTGCTGCAGGGGCATTAGAGCTGGATGCCACACTTGCTGTGGCTCGGCGGTCGGTTGCTTCTGCTGCAGGGGCATTTGAGCTGGATGCCACACTTGCAGGGGCACTGCGGTCGGTTCCTTCTGCTGCAGGGGCATTTGAGCTGGATGCCTCACTTGCTGGGGCACAGCAGTCGGTTCCTTCTGCTTCAGGGGCATTTGAGAAGGTTGCCACACTTGCTGGGGCACGGCGTTCGGTTCCTTCTGCTGCATGGGCATTTGAGAAGGTTGCCACACTTGCTGGGGCACGGCGGTCGGTTGCTTCTGCTGCAGGGGCATTTGAGCTGGATGCCAAACTTGCTGGGGCTCGGCTGTCGGTTGCTTCTGCCTCAGGGGCATTTGCAGGGGCATTTGAGATGCCACACTTGCTGGGGCACTGGATGCCACACTTGCAGGGGCATGGCGGGTTGCTTCAGGGGCCGGTTGCTTCTGCTGCAGGGGCATTAGAGCTGGATGCCAAACTTGCTGGGGCACGGCGGTCGGTTGCTTCTGCCGCTGGGGCTCGACTGCCAGGTCCTTCTGCCGCTGGGGCTCGACTGCCAGGTCCTTCTGCCGCTGGGGCTCGACTGCCAGGTCCTTCTGCCGCTGGGGCAATTGAGATGGATGCCACACGAGTGGAGGATGCTGGAGAATGGAGGCATGCAACTGTGGCATGGCGGCCAGATGATTCTCCTGTTGGAGCATTTTAGCTCGATACCACATCTGCTGGGGCATGGCGGTCGGTTCCTTCTGCTGCAGGGGCATTTGAGCTGGATGCCACATTTGCTGGGGCACGGCGGTCGGTTGCTTCTGCTGCAGGGGCATTTGAGCTGGATGCCACACCTGCTGAGGTTGCTGGGCTCTAGGGGCCAGTTGCTTCTGCTGGGGAAACTGAGCTGGATGCCACACTTGCTGGGGCACGGTGGTCGGTTGCTTCTGCTGCAGTGGCATTTGAGCTGGATGCCAAACTTGCTGGTGCTCGGCGGTCGGTTGCTTCTGCTGCAGGGGCATTTGAGCTGGATGCCACACTTTCTGGGGCACGGCGGTCGGTTGCTTATGCGTCAGCATGTGAGCTTGATGCCACACTTGCTGGGGCACGGCGGTCGGTTGCTTATGCGTCAGCATGTGAGCTTGATGCCACACTTGCTGGGGCACGGCGGTCGGTTGCTTATGCGTCAGCATGTGAGCTTGATGCCACACTTGCTGGGGCACGGCGGTCGGTGGTTGCGGCAGCATTTGAGCTGGATGCCACACTTGCTGGGGCACAGTTGTCGGTTGCTTATGCTTCAGCATGTGAGCTTGATGCCACACTTGCTGGGGCACGGCGGTCTGTTGCTTCTGCAGCATTTGAACTGGATACCACACTTGCTGGGGCACAGTTGTCGGTTTCCTCTGCGGCTGAGCTTCTGCGGCTGGTTGCTTCTGATGCAGGGGCATTTGAACTGGATACCACACTTGCTGAGGTTGCTGGGACATGGGGGCCAGTTCCTTCCGCAGGATGGCGGCCGGATGTTTCTGTTGCGCTTGCATTTGAGATTTTGGAGACTTATAATTGCCATATCCTAGAGACCGAAGTGATCCTGCGTCAAGCCATGCTGCATTAGAATCCAGTGCAGGAGACCAATCACCTAGGTTAAAAATATAAACTGTAAAATGCCAGCCTTTGAAGGTTATGGAACTGCGTAGCTGTTATTTGAAATTAGCTCACCTTCTGATGTAGAACACGTTATCCCTCCAATTAGCAGGCAACAAAGCCAAGAAACGCTTAAGGAAAGGGAATGTATGTTATAAACATAGCTACCTACCTGTAACACCTGAAGGACAAGGGAAACAAACTAAATCAATACTTAAAAACATACCTGAAAGCGATTCCAATCATCACAGCCATTTTGCCCTCAAAACCTCACCAGTATTCAGCACTAATGGTAGGCATACATCCTACCAGAATATCCCTTTTACTATATTTGCCAGATGTTTGGTTGCTCCTTTTAAAGGAATCCCAGACCCTTCTAATGTCGTTGGCTAATTAAGGACAGCTGTCAGCCACTGAACTACATTACATTTCTATTTCCAAATTGACCCCTAAATCCTACACCTTGATCTAAACACAAGGATTTAATAGGGATAAGCAATATGGCCACAATTGCATCCAGCCTATCAGAAGGCAAGGTGAAGCAATTAACATATTGCTTTACCCTATCTGATCATTTCAAATGCCCATAAGTGACTAAGTGGTAGGTGTAGGAGCTAGGGGTTGATTTGGAATGCAGAAATTTACTCAGGTCTGGTTGATTCTCTAATTGAGATCCTGACAGGTTTGACAGCCCTTACTCTAAAGCACGCGTCAATCTCATTACACGGAGGGCCGAGTGTTTGCGGATTTTCACTCCTTCCTTGTACTTGATGGCTGAATTAAGGCCACTAATTACTCCCCTCACCTACAGTAGTTGTCTTGGTCTTAAATGAAAGGAAAAAACAAACCTACAGACACTAGGCCCTCCATGGAATGAGTTTGACACCCCTGCTCTAAAGTAGGAAACACATTTTGTCTTGGCACTTCATTGATCGGTTTCAATTATTGTTTGTACAAAATTCACTTGGTTCATTTGAAGATTAGAGGCTGAATGAGCAGTTAGGCACCATTATTTTACACATGCCTTCTTTAAAACCGTGTGTTTCATTCAGCATAGCAACATTAGATGGATAACAGTTTCATTTGCACAAAGTGCAACATCTTAGACAAATTCTGATTTCAGACAGACACCAATTAAACACTCATGTGATGATCTGAGTCTTTAATTTTTCAGAGGCAAACATACAGTAGGGCTCGTTTGAGTGGTAAAGCTAAAGCAACTGACTGTAGACCAAAGTCAAGAAGTAAAGTCAGGAGAGGTGCATCTGCGACAACCGAAAGTCGGAAAATGAAGTTAGTATCCAACAGCAAGGCTCAGATCACCATGGCAGTGTTGCCATTGTTTATAAAAAGTTTCCTTTATAATGTAAAACTGTGCTTAGATTGTGATTTTTAGACTGGGTATCTCTAAAATGCTTTGTGACTACTGCTGATGCAAAAAAGGGCTTTTAAGAAATACATATTGTTGATTGACAGATTTGTATTATTATAAAAAATAATATAACAATATCATCATAATCTTTATGTTACAGGTGAGGCATACCCAGAAATGTCAACATCTTGGCAAGTGCTCAAATTTTTACAGCAGCGCCAGACAATCATGTACAGTAGCTCCAACTTACAAGAATGGGTTTACAAGGCAGTGATGAAAAAAGTTTATATGAGCGCTAATTAAAACATACAATGATATATATTTGATACAATTACCCATTCAAAACTGTTACAAAATCACTTCTCATTGTGTTCATTTCAAGGTTTCACAAACATAAAACTATCTAGTTAATGTTTCTCGGACTAGCACACTTGAGTTTCCTATTTACTAAAGAACAGTCATTAAGACAAAACACAAAGAGTTGTAATATAATCTGTATCTATGTCATTCTATACTGAAGACAGGTATATTCTGAAAGATTTTTGATGCTGTGATAACACATTCTTTATTCATCTCTCAATTTAGGATATCATTTATTTTTTACTTTACTGAAATTGTATTATGTTGTCTCATATCATGACAATACATACCAAGCAATGCAAGCAGATGTGGAATTAACCCCATAACAGTTCTCTTTTTGGATCAAGAATACCAATAGGCTTGATCAGATCCCCTTTCCTATGCAGGCACCATATAATGCACAGCCACATGTAAATCCATAAACTCCACCAATAGAACTTTGAAAACCTTAACATGACTACTGGCAATGTCATTATTTTTGTCACCATCCATCAATTGTTGAATTGTGTTATTTTTCTTTGTAAACGCACCGAGCCTCCAAGGGCTGGAGCCAAACAACATAGTAAATTAAAAAGACCCAAATAAAACGTATGTGAAAAGATGTGGTCAAAGTATAAAACGTTGCTGTTTTGTTAAAGTTTTCCTAACATTTGCCATAACTAGTAAGCCTTACATCCTGAATGAAATGGGCTCCCAAATATGCACCTGGGACCACATGGGAGGGGTGGGACCACATGCACTTTTAAGTAATTGAGCCTAGAACAATTTCTATATTGTAATTAAAATCATTGACCCATAAGAGAACACATGACCAAAGCAAAGCCATATAATTAAAACATTCTTGATGAGAAATATAATCTAATAAACAAATGTTTGCATAACGAAAGACATGAACTGTCTCCAACAATGTATTTAGCTATGTAGAAAAATTTCATATTGGCAGTAAGGTCATTGAGACTAGCTATAGACAGTAGTTCTTGTGGGAGGTTTAGGGATCAATATAGTGATCAAGGATCATGAATGTTAGATTTGTTCACCTTGGGGATTTGAACCCCAAAGTAAGTGGTAAGAAAGATCATAAAGGTAATTTCAGATTCAGGTTTAGGGGGGGGGGGGGGGGGGGGTAATATAATCTTGGAAACACCTATTCACACTGGATTATAAACATGTCCAGACAGAACGATCACATCAAGAAGGTTTAACAGTGATTAATGGCTATTCAATGTACAACAGTAGTCTTCTGTAACAAGCAATAAGTATTAAATAGGTTTACATACAGTGGGGCAAAAAAGTATTTAGTCAGCCAATTGTGCAAATTCTCCCACTTAAAAGGAGAGGCCTGTAATTCATCGGTACACTTCAACTGACAGACAAAATGAGAAAAAAAAAAAGTCAGGAAAATCACATTGTAGGATTTATTGAATTTGCAAATTATGGTGGAAAATCAGTATTTGGCTCTCACAGACCTGTAACTTTTTTAAGAGGCTCCTCTGTCCTCCACTCGTTGGAGGCCACTGTGTTCTTAGGGACCTTCAATGCTTCAGACATTTTAGTACACTTCCCCAGATCTCTTAATCAGGGATTTGTCTGACAGTCTCACTGTATACAATGCATCCCTACATCTAAAGTATGAACATATGAGGAATGTCTGACAACTCACCCCATCACAAATGCTCTTATAGACCCAAGCTTTTATTTTGAATCAGTAGCAAAGGTAAAAGATGAGAAAACCAAAGAATTAACTGAACAGTAGTCATTTTTACTACGGACTGCACACCACCTGTTCAATTAGCAAGCAATGGACATGAAACATTTCAAAGAGACAAGGCATTTTTTAAATTTAAATTGTTTATTGATTCCATCACACTAGAGTAGCAAGAGCACCAGCAACTTCCTGGTCTAAAAAGCAGAAAGAAATGCAAACTGTCAGCAACGCAGAATGTTAAGTAACCAATGTCAAAAACAATACTCACCATTAGAGCTTCTAGAGGATGAATCCATTATATTTTCCTGTTGATAGATATATGGTTAGTACAAAGTCCTTCAAATTCAGAGAGCAAAGTTCAGAGCAGGTTAAAGTGAACCATTACCTTGCAGAATCCTTCACTAGTGTTGGATATATGCTTGGTGCACCAATGCTAACATAACCGTCCTTGGGAGCATTTCCACTGTCAACAGGCATTGCCTCCCTAGGAGTGTAGCTGATTTGGGAGAAGACAGTTCTGCCATTCTTGTAGTGCGATTTGGAACTGTAGGAAGAGATTGGGATGACACCCGACTGTTCAACAATGCTGGCCCGAGAACTACCAGAGGCACCATCTTCAGTGCTTTCGTAGTGCTTCTGCTGAGACATTGGGGCCAGTTGCTGCTGGGAAATTTGAGCTACATGCCATAATTGCTGAGGAATGGGGTTGGGTTGCTGCTGGGCCATTTGAGCTGGATACCTCACTTGCTGAGGTTCGACGGCCAGTTCCTTCTGCTGCTGGGGCTCGACGGCCAGTTCCTTCTGCTGCTGGGGCTCGACGGCCAGTTCCTTCTGCTGCTGGGGCTCGACGGCCAGTTCCTTCTGCTGCTGGGGCTCGACGGCCAGTTCCTTCTGCTGCTGGGGCTCGACGGCCAGTTCCTTCTGCTGCTGGGGCTCGACGGCCAGTTCCTTCTGCTGCTGGGGCTCGACTGCCAGTTCCTTCTGCTGCTGGGGCTCGACTGCCAGTTCCTTCTGCTGCTGGGGCTCGACGGCCAGTTCGACGGCCAGTTCCTTCTGCTGCTGGGGCTCGACGGCCAGTTCCAGTTTCTGCTGCTGGGGAAATTGAGATGGATGCCACACGAGCGGAGGCTGCTGGAGAATAACCTGTAGCTTCTGTGGCATGGCGGCCAGATGATTCTCCTGTTGGAGCATTTTGGCTCGATACCACATTTGCTGGGGCAGGGCGGGCAGTTCCTCCTGCTGAGGTTCAGTGGCCGGTTGCTTCTGCTGCAGGGGCATTTGAGCTGGATACCTCACTTGCTGAGGTTCGACGGCCAGTTCCGTCTGCTGCTGGGGCTCGACGGCCAGTTCCGTCTGCTGCTGGGGCTCGACGGCCAGTTCCGTCTGCTGCTGGGGTAATTGAGATGGATGCCACACGAGCGGAGGCTCCTGGAGAATAACCTGTAGCTTCTGTGGCATGGCGGCCAGATGATTCTCCTGTTGGAGCATTTTGGCTCGATACCACATTTGCTGGGGCAGGGCGGGCAGTTCCTCCTGCTGAGGTTCAGTGGCCGGTTGCTTCTGCTGCAGGGGCATTTGAGCTGGATGCCACGCTTGCTGGGACGTGGTGGGTGGTTGCTTCTGCAGCTGAGGTTCAGTGGCTGTTCGATTTTTGGACATTTGAGCTGGATGCCAACCTGCTGAGGTTGCTGGGCTATGGGGGCCAGTTGCTTCTGCTGGGGAAACTGAGCAGGATGCCAACCCAGCTGGGGCACGGCAGTCGGTTGCTTCTGCTGCATGGGCATTTGAGCTGGATGCCACACTTGCTGGGGCACAGCTGTCGGTTGCTTCTGCAGTGTGTAAAATGTATTCCACACTTGCTGGGGCATGGCAGTCGTTTGCTTCTGCTGCAGGGGCATTTGAGCTGGATGCCTCACTTGCTGGGGCACAGCGGTCGGTTGCTTCTGCTGCAGGGGCATTTGAGAAGGTTGCCACACTTGCTGGGGCACGGCGTTCGGTTCCTTCTGCTGCATGGGCATTTGAGAAGGTTGCCACACTTGCTGGGGCACGGCGGTCGGTTGCTTCTGCTGCAGGGGCATTTGAGAAGGTTGCCACACTTGCTGGGGCATGGCGTATGGTTCCTTCTGCTGCAGGGGCATTTGAGAAGGTTGCCACACTTGCTGGGGCACGGCGGTCGGTTGTTTCTGCTTGCAGGGGCATTTGAGCAGGATGCCACACTTGCTGGGACACGGCGGTCGGTTCCTTCTGCTGCAGGGGCATTTGAGCTGCATGCCACACTTGCTGGGGCACGGCGGTCGTTTGCTTCTGCTGCAGGGGCATTTGAGAAGGTTGCCACACTTGCTGGGGCTCGGCGGTCGGTTGCTTCTGCTGCAGGGGCATTTGAGAAGGTTGCCACACTTGCTGGGGCACTGCGGTCGGTTCCTTCTGCTGCAGGGGCATTTGAGCTGGATGCCTCACTTGCTGGGCATGGCGGTCAGTTCCTTCTGCTGAGGTTCAGGGGCCGGTTGCTTCTGCTGCAGGGGCATTAGAGCTGGATGCCACACTTGCTGTGGCTCGGCGGTCGGTTGCTTCTGCTGCAGGGGCATTTGAGCTGGATGCCACACTTGCAGGGGCACT
>NW_027259924.1:0-20456 GCF_045791955.1 Oncorhynchus clarkii lewisi
ACCCATATATATACTAATGTATGTGGAAAACCTTTCAAATTAGTGGTTTCAGACAGGTGTTTAAAAGCACACCGCCATGGAATCTCCATAGACAAACATTGGCAATAGAATGGCCTTACTGAGGAGATCAGTGACTTTCAACACGCTCACAGAATGGGAAATGGTTTGTCGAGATCGGTGTGGAAGAACTTGACTGGCCTGCACGGAGCCCTGACCCCAACCCATTGAACACCTTTGGGATCTAATCGCCCAACATCAGTGCCCGACCTCAGTAGTGCTCTTGTGGCTGAATGGAAGCAAGTCCCCTCAGCAATGTTCCAACATCTAGTGGAACCTGAACCTGTTTAATCCAACCGTATTGTATTTAGTAGTTTTGTGTTCTCTCCTCCTGTAATATCCGTGTGTTCTCTCCCCAGGGTTGTGTGTTCTCTCCCCAGGATTGTGTGTTCTCTCCCCAGGGTTGTGTGTTCTCTCCCCAGGGTTGTGTTTTCTCCCCAGGGTTGTGTGTTCTCTCCCCAGGGTTGTGTGTTTTCTTCCCAGGGTTGTGTGTTCTCTCCTCCTGTAATATCCGTGTGTTCTCTCCCCAGGGTTGTGTGTTCTCTCCCCAGGGTTGTGTGTTCTCTCCCCAGGGTTGTGTGTTCTCTTCCCAGGGTTGTGTGTTCTCTCCCCAGGGTTGTGTGTTCTCTCCTCCTGTAATATCTGTGTGTTCTCTCCTCCTGTAATATCCGTGTGTTCTCTCCCCAGGGTTGTGTGTTCTCTCCCCAGGGTTGTGTGTTCTCTCCTCCTGTAATATCCGTGTGTTCTCTCCCCAGGGTTGTGTGTTCTCTCCCCAGGGTTGTGTGTTCTCTCCCCAGGGTTGTGTGTTCTCTCCCCAGGGTTGTGTGTTCTCTCCTCCTGTAATATCCGTGTGTTCTCTCCTCCTGTAATATCCGTGTGTTCTCTCCCCAGGGTTGTGTGTTCTCTCCCCAGGGTTGTGTGTTCTCTCCCCAGGGTTGTGTGTTCTCTCCCCAGGGTTGTGTGTTCTCTCCCCAGGGTTGTGTGTTCTCTCCCCAGGGTTGTGTGTTCTCTCCCCAGGGTTGTGTGTTTCACTCCTCCTGTAATATCCGTGTGTTCTCTCCCCAGGGTTGTGTGTTCTCTCCCCAGGGTTGTGTGTTCTCTCCCCAGGGTTGTGTGTTCTCTCCCCAGGGTTGTGTGTTCTCTCCCCAGGGTTGTGTGTTTCTCTCCTCCTGTAATATCTGTGTGTTCTCTCCCCAGGGTTGTGTGTTCTCTCCCCAGGGTTGTGTGTTCTCTCCCCAGGGTTGTGTGTTCTCTCCCCAGGGTTGTGTGTTCTCTCCCCAGGGTTGTGTGTTCTCTCCCCAGGGTTGTGTGTTCTCTCCTCCTGTAATATCCGTGTGTTCTCTCCCCAGGGTTGTGTGTTCTCTCCCCAGGGTTGTGTGTTCTCTCCCCAGGGTTGTGTGTTCTCTCCCCAGGGTTGTGTGTTCTCTCCCCAGGGTTGTGTGTTCTCTCCTCCTGTAATATCCGTGTGTTCTCTCCCCAGGGTTGTGTGTTCTCTCCCCAGGGTTGTGTGTTCTCTCCTACTGTAATATCTGTGTGTTCTCTCCCCAGGGTTGTGTGTTCTCTCCCCAGGGTTGTGTGTTTTATTCTACTGTAATATCCGTGTGTTCTCTCCCCAGGGTTGTGTGTTCTCTCCCCAGGGTTGTGTGTTCTCTCCCCAGGGTTGTGTGTTCTCTCCCCAGGGTTGTGTGTTCTCTCCCCAGGGTTGTGTGTTCTCCCCAGGGTTGTGTGTTCTCTCCCCAGGGTTGTGTGTTTTCTCCTACTGTAATATCCGTGTGTTCTCTCCCCAGGGTTGTGTGCTCTCTCCATCAGTAATGATAACTGTTACCTGGCCTACCCCGGCAGTGCTACAATAGGAGAGGTCCAGGTGTTCGACACGGTCAACCTGGTACGACACACACACACACACACACACACACACACACACACACACACACACATTGAAGATGGCTAGCTCTACTACAACTGTGCTGTTTCAGTCTCTGTGTGTTTTACTGTGTCTCCAGAGGGCAGCCAACATGATCCCAGCCCATGACAGTCCATTAGCAGCTGTGGTGTTTGATGCTAGCGGAACCAAACTGGCCACAGCCTCGGAGAAGGTGGGACACTTTAAACTGTTACACTGAACTACTGAGGTGGTGTCAGCCGGTCCCTCTGCCCTGACCCTTAACCCTGGCACTTAACCCTGGCCCTTAACCCTGGCCCTTAACCCTGGCCCTTAACCCTGACCCTTAACCCTGGCCCTTAACCCTGGCCCTTAACCCTGGCCCTTAACCCTGGCCCTTAACCCTGGCCCTTAACCCTGGCCCTTAACCCTGACCCTTAACCCTGGCCCTTAACCCTGGCCCTTAACTCTGACCCTTACCATACAGATACTATTTTCTATCCATCTCTATGGCCCAACCTTTAACCCTGACCCTTAACCCTGGCCCTTAACCCTGACCCTTAACCCTGGCCCTTAACCCTGGCCCTTAACCCTGGCCCTTAACCCCGACCCTTAACCCCGACCCGTAACCCTGACCCTTAACCCCGACCCTTAACCCCGACCCTTAACCCTGACCCTTAACCCTGACCCTTAACCCTGACCCTTACCATACAGATACTATTTTCTATCCATCTCTATGGCCCCTGGCACATGATCCCAGCCCATGACAGTCCATTAGCAGCTGTGGTGTTTGATGCTAGCGGAACCAAACTGGCCACAGCCTCGGAGAAGGTGGGACACTTTAAACTGTTACACTGAACTACTGAGGTGGTGTCAGCCGGTCCCTCTGCCCTGACCCTTAACCCTGGCACTTAACCCTGGCCCTTAACCCTGGCCCTTAACCCTGGCCCTTAACCCTGACCCTTAACCCTGGCCCTTAACCCTGGCCCTTAACCCTGGCCCTTAACCCTGGCCCTTAACCCTGGCCCTTAACCCTGGCCCTTAACCCTGACCCTTAACCCTGGCCCTTAACCCTGGCCCTTAACTCTGACCCTTACCATACAGATACTATTTTCTATCCATCTCTATGGCCCAACCTTTAACCCTGACCCTTAACCCTGGCCCTTAACCCTGACCCTTAACCCTGGCCCTTAACCCTGGCCCTTAACCCTGGCCCTTAACCCCGACCCTTAACCCCGACCCGTAACCCTGACCCTTAACCCTGACCCTTACCATATAGATACTATTCTCTATCCATCTCTATGGCCCTTAACCCCGACCCTTAACCCTGACCCTTACCATATAGATACTATTCTCTATCCATCTCTATGGCCCTTAACCCCGACCCTTAACCCCGACCCTTAACCCCGACCCTTAACCCTGACCCTTACCATACAGATACTATTTTCTATCCATCTCTATGGCCCTTAACCCTGACCCTTACCATAGAGATACTATTCTCTATCCATCTCTATGGCCCTGACCCTTAACCCTGGCCTTGACCCTTAACCCTGGCCTTGGCCCTTAACCCTGGCCCTTAACCCTGGCCCTTAACCCTGGCCTTAACCCTTAACCCTGGCCTTGGCCCTTAACCCTGGCCCTTAACCCTGGCCCTTAACCCTGGCCCTTAACCCTGGCCCTTAACCCTGACCCTTAACCCTGACCCTTAACCCTGACCCTTAACCCTGACCCATCCATGGTAGCAGATCTGATGGGTATTAACAGTGTAGTGGTGGACCGGCTGGAAGTGTGTGTTTTGGAACCTCGCTGTATCAGGGATCAGCTATCCTGTGTGTAATGTATCGGTGGTTTCTGATAGGGTACGGTGATTCGTGTGTTCTCCATCCCTGAGGGACAGAAACTGTTTGAGTTCCGTCGAGGAGTCAAAAGGTAGGACTTCTTCTTCTCCCTCCTTCTTCATCTTCTCCCTCCTTCTTCATCTCCCTCCTCCTTCATCTCCCTCCTTCTTCTTCATCTCCCTCCTCCTTCTTCTCCCTCCTTCTTCATCTCCCTCCTCCTTCATCTCCCTCCTCCTTCTTCTCCCTCCTTCTTCATCTCCCTCCTTCTTCATCTTCTCCCTCCTTCTTCTTCATCTCCCTCCTCTTTCATCTCCCTCCTTCTTCATCTTCTCCCTCCTTCTTCTTCATCTCCCTCCTCCTTCATCTCCCTCCTCCTTCATCTCCCTCCTTCTTCTTCTTCTCCCTCCTCCTTCATCTCCCTCCTCCTTCATCTCCCTCCTCCTTCATCTCCCTCCTTCTTCTTCTTCTCCCTCCTCCTTCATCTCCCTCCTTCTTCATCTTCTCCCTCCTTCTTCTTCATCTCCCTCCTCCTTCATCTCCCTCCTTCTTCTTCTTCTCCCTCCTCCTTCATCTCCCTCCTCCTTCATCTCCCTCCTCCTTCATCTCCCTTCTTCTTCATCTCCCTCCTCCTTCATCTCCCTCCTCCTTCATCTCCCTCCTCCTTCATCTCCCTCCTTCTTCATCTCCCTCCTTCTTCTTCATCTCCCTCCTTCTTCTTATTCTTCTCCCTCCTCCTTCTTCATCTCCCTCCTTCGTCTCCCTCCTTCTTCATCTCCCTCCTTCGTCTCCCTCCTTCTTCTTCTTCTCCCTCCTTCTTCATCTCCCTCCTTCTTCTTATTCTTCTCCCTCCTCCTTCTTCATCTCCCTCCTTCGTCTCCCTCCTTCTTCTTCATCTCCCTCCTTCGTCTCCCTCCTTCTTCTTCTTCTCCCTCCTTCTTCATCTCCCTCCTTCGTCTCCCTCCTTCTTCTTCATCTCTCTCCTTCTTCATCTCCCTCCCTCTTCTTCATCTCCCTCCTTCTTCTCCTTCATTCCACTCTATATAGTAATATGTGTTTTAATAGTGGACAATATTAAATGAGCTACAGCTGAGTTCAGTCTGACACACTGAAGTGTGTGTGTGTGTGTGTGTGTGTGTGTGTGTGTGTTAGGTGTGTATCTATCTGTTCCCTGGCCTTCAGTATGGAAGGCCTCTACCTATCAGCATCCAGTAACACGGAGACGGTCCACATCTTCAAACTAGAGACGCAGAAAGAGAAGTAAGTACCCCCTCCCCCACCTGGCTGCATTAGTCTGATTCTAGATGTTGTCCTGTATATTAACATGGTGTGTGTGTGGGCCAGCAGAGGAGATGTTGTCCTGTATATTAACATGGTGTGTGTGTGTAGGCCAACAGAGGAGATGTTGTCCTGTATATTAGCATGGTGTGTGTGTAGGCCAACAGAGGAGATGTTGTCCTGTATATTAACATGGTGTGTGTGTAGGGCAGCAGAGGAGATGTTGTCCTGTATATTAACATGGTGTGTGTGTAGGCCAACAGAGGAGATGTTGTCCTGTATATTAACATGGTGTGTGTGTAGGCCAGCAGAGGAGATGTTGTCCTGTATATTAACATGGTGTGTGTGTAGGCCAACAGAGGAGATGTTGTCCTGTATATTAACATGGTGTGTGTGTGGGGCAGCAGAGGAGATGTTGTCCTGTATATTAACATGGTGTGTGTGTGGGCCAGCAGAGGAGATGTTGTCCTGTATATTAACATGGTGTGTGTGTAGGGCAGCAGAGGAGATGTTGTCCTGTATATTAACATGGTGTGTGTGTGGGCCAACAGAGGAGATGTTGTCCTGTATATTAACATGGTGTGTGTGTGGGCCAGCAGAGGAGATGTTGTCCTGTATATTAACATGGTGTGTGTGTGTAGGCCAGCAGAGGAGATGTTGTCCTGTATATTAACATGGTGTGTGTAGGCCAACAGAGGAGCCGACGACATGGGGTGGATACTTTGGGAAGGTCCTGATGGCGTCCACCACCTACCTGCCCTCTCAGGTGAGTGGGACTTCCTTTTGAGAGAGTGTGTGGTGTGTGTGTGTGTGTGTGTGTTGTCTGACCATGTCTCCTCTGTGTGCGTCAGGTGACAGAGATGTTCACTCAGGGACGAGCCTTCGCCACCGTACGACTGCCCTTCTCTGGACACAAGAACATCTGTGCTCTGGCCCTGTAAGAACACCCACTAGAATGTTCTCTACCAGACTCTAGAGCTGGGAACATATTCCCCCCACCCACTAGAACGTTCTCTACCAGACTCTAGAGCTGGGACCATATTCCCCCCACCCACTAGAACGTTCTCTACCAGACTCTAGAGCTGGTACCATATTCCCCCCCACACACCCACTAGAATGTTCTCTACCAGACTCTAGAGCTGGGACCATATTCCCCCCCACACACCCACTAGAACGTTCTCTACCAGACTCTAGAGCTGGGAACATATTCCCTCCCACCCACTAGAACGTTCTCTACCAGACTCTAGAGCTGGGACCATATTCCCAACATCGCCCTGCTCTCCCCCAGTTTATCTGACGTTGGTCATTTGGGGGATTAGCCAACATAACATTCTTCCATATTGTTTGGTCGTCAATAGTAACGTGCATTAATCTGCTTCCTGCAATGAAAGTATCGTCCCTGTTTCACTGTCTGCCCTCACTTCCTCTTCTCACAGCCTGCCCTCACTTCCTCTCCTCACTGCCTGCCCTCACTTCCTCTCCTCATTACAAACAGAGTAGGGTAATTGAGATGCGCCTGAGAAAACGGAGTGGCTCTATGTCTACCAAGCAACGTTTTTGGAGAACATACAATTTACTGTTCGAGCAACGATCACATTTTGAGTTAGCAATCTAGCTGATGTGTTTTGAGTTCCCACTTCCTCAGGTGGTGAATTATATAGCCTAGGCCAGTATTCACAAAAAAACAGCCAGGCAAATTAATCTCTAAAGAGACTAAATAAATCTGATCATTCTGGATCCTATTTTATCATGTTGCACATTAAACTATCCATCATTCATTCCCTGAACATGTTAAAACGTCTTCCCTGGGAAAAAGTCAGCCTAGAGCCCTCCCATTAACGGAGAAGTCAGCCTAGAGCCCTCCCGTTAACGGAGAAGTCGGCCTAGAGCTCTCCCGTTAACGGAGAAGTCGGCCTAGAGCCCTCCCGTTAACGGAGAAGTCGGCCTAGAGCCCTCCCGTTAACGGAGAAGTCGGCATAGAGCCCTCCCTTTAACGGAGAAGTCGGCCTAGAGCCCTCCCGTTAACGGAGAAGTCGGCATAGAGCCCTCCCTTTAACGGAGAAGTCGGCCTAGAGCCCTCCCGTTAACGGAGAAGTCGGCCTAGAGCCCTCCCGTTAACGGAGAAGTCGGCCTAGAGCCCTCCCGTTAACGGACAAGTCGGCCTCGAGCCCTTCCTTTAATGGAGAAGTCGGCCTAGAGCCCTCCCCGTTAAAACGGACAAGTCGGCCTCGAGCCCTCCCACGTTAAAACGGACAAGTCGGCCTAGAGCCCTCTCCATTAAACGGACAGGTCGGCCTCGAGCCCTCCCGCGTTAAAACGGACAAGTCGGCCTAGAGCCCTCCCACGTTAAAACGGACAGGTCGGCCTCGATCCCTCCCCGTTAAAATGGAAATTGTCGGCCTCGAGCCCTCCCATTAACGGAGAAGTCGGCCTAGAGCCCTCCCCGTTAAAACGGACAAGTCGGCATAGAGCCCTCCCTTTAACAGAGAAGTCGGCCTAGAGCCCTCCCGTTAACGGAGAAGTCGGCCTAGAGCCCTCCCGTTAACGGAGAAGTCGGCCTAGAGCCCTCCCGTTAACGGAGAAGTCGGCATAGAGCCCTCCCGTTAACGGAGAAGTCGGCATAGAGCCCTCCCTTTAACGGAGAAGTCGGCCTAGAGCCCTCCCGTTAACGGAGAAGTCGGCCTAGAGCCCTCCCGTTAACGGAGAAGTCGGCCTAGAGCCCTCCCGTTAACGGACAAGTCGGCCTCGAGCCCTTCCTTTAATGGAGAAGTCGGCCTAGAGCTCTCCCCGTTAAAACGGACAAGTCGGCCTCGAGCCCTCCCACGTTAAAACGGACAAGTCGGCCTAGAGCCCTCTCCATTAAACGGACAGGTCGGCCTCGAGCCCTCCCGCGTTAAAACGGACAAGTCGGCCTAGAGCCCTCCCACGTTAAAAGGACAGGTCGGCCTCGATCCCTCCCCGTTAAAATGGAAATTGTCGGCCTCGAGCCCTCCCATTAACGGAGAAGTCGGCCTAGAGCCCTCCCGTTAACGGAGAAGTCGGCCTAGAGCCCTCCCGTTAACGGAGAAGTCGGCCTAGAGCCCTCCCGTTAACGGAGAAGTCGGCCTAGAGCCCTCCCGTTAACGGAGAAGTCGGCCTCGAGCCCTTCCTTTAATGGAGAAGTCGGCCTAGAGCCCTCCCCGTTAAAACGGACAAGTCGGCATAGAGCCCTCCCTTTAACGGAGAAGTCGGCCTAGAGCCCTCCCGTTAACGGAGAAGTCGGCCTAGAGCCCTCCCGTTAACGGAGAAGTCGGCCTAGAGCCCTCCCGTTAACGGAGAAGTCGGCCTAGAGCCCTCCCGTTAACGGAGAAGTCGGCCTAGAGCCCTCCCGTTAACGGAGAAGTCGGCCTAGAGCCCTCCCGTTAACGGAGAAGTCGGCCTCGAGCCCTTCCTTTAATGGAGAAGTCGGCCTAGAGCCCTCCCCGTTAAAACGGACAAGTCGGCATAGAGCCCTTCCTTTAACGGAGAAGTCGGCCTAGAGCCCTCCCGTTAACGGAGAAGTCGGCCTAGAGCCCTCCCGTTAATGGAGAAGTCGGCCTAGAGCCCTCCCGTTAACGGAGAAGTCGGCCTCGAGCCCTTCCTTTAATGGAGAAGTCGGCCTAGAGCCCTCCCCGTTAAAACGGACAAGTCGGCCTCGAGCCCTCCCACGTTAAAACGGACAAGTCGGCCTAGAGCCCTCTCCATTAAACGGACAGGTCGGCCTCGAGCCCTCCGCGTTAACACGGACAAGTCGGCCTCGAGCCCTCCCTTTAACGGAGAAGTCGGCCTAGAGCCCTCCCGTTAACGGAGAAGTCGGCCTAGAGCCCTCCCGTTAATGGAGAAGTCGGCCTAGAGCCCTCCCGTTAACGGAGAAGTCGGCCTCGAGCCCTTCCTTTAATGGAGAAGTCGGCCTAGAGCCCTCCCCGTTAAAACGGACAAGTCGGCCTCGAGCCCTCCCACGTTAAAACGGACAAGTCGGCCTAGAGCCCTCTCCATTAAACGGACAGGTCGGCCTCGAGCCCTCCGCGTTAACACGGACAAGTCGGCCTCGAGCCCTCCCACGTTAAAACGGACAAGTCGGCCTAGAGCCCTCCCACGTTAAAACGGACAGGTCGGCCTCGATCCCTCCCCGTTAAAATGGAAATTGTCGGCCTCGAGCCCTCCCATTAACGGAGAAGTCGGCCTAGAGCCCTCCCCGTTAAAACGGACAAGTCGGTATAGAGCCCTCCCTTTAACAGAGAAGTCGGCCTAGAGCCCTCCCGTTAACGGAGAAGTCGGCCTAGAGCCCTCCCGTTAACGGAGAAGTCGGCCTAGAGCCCTCCCGTTAACGGAGAAGTCGGCCTAGAGCCCTCCCGTTAACGGAGAAGTCGGCCTAGAGCCCTCCCGTTAACGGAGAAGTCGCCCTAGAGCCCTCCCGTTAACGGAGAAGTCGGCCTCGAGCCCTTCCTTTAATGGAGAAGTCGGCCTAGAGCCCTCCCCGTTAAAACGGACAAGTCGGCATAGAGCCCTCCCTTTAACGGAGAAGTCGGCCTAGAGCCCTCCCGTTAACGGAGAAGTCGGCCTAGAGCCCTCCCGTTAATGGAGAAGTCGGCCTAGAGCCCTCCCGTTAACGGAGAAGTCGGCCTCGAGCCCTTCCTTTAATGGAGAAGTCGGCCTAGAGCCCTCCCCGTTAAAACGGACAAGTCGGCCTCGAGCCCTCCCACGTTAAAACGGACAGGTCGGCCTCGATCCCTCCCCGTTAAAACGGACAAGTCGGGCTAGAGCCCTCCCACTAATGGAGTAGTCGGCCTCGAGCCCTCCCGTTAACGGAGAAGTCGGCCTAGAGCCCTCCCCGTTAAAATGGACAAGTCGGCATAGAGCCCTCCCTTTAACAGAGAAGTCGGCCTAGAGCCCTCCCGTTAACGGAGAAGTCGGCCTAGAGCCCTCCCGTTAAAGGGAGGGCTCTATGCCGACTTGTCCGTTTAACGGGGAGGGATCGAGGCCGACAAGTCTGCCTAGAACCCTCCCACGTTAAAACGGACAGGTCGGCATAGAGCCCTCCCTTTAACAGAGAAGTCGGCCTAGAGCCCTCCCGTTAACGGAGAAGTCGGCCTAGAGCCCTCCCGTTTATGGAGAAGTCGGCCTAGAGCCCTCCCGTTAACGGAGAAGTCGGCCTCGAGCCCTTCCTTTAATGGAGAAGTCGGCCTAGAGCCCTCCCCGTTAAAACGGACAAGTCGGCATAGAGCCCTCCCTTTAACGGAGAAGTCGGCCTAGAGCCCTCCCGTTAACGGAGAAGTCGGCCTAGAGCCCTCCCGTTAATGGAGAAGTCGGCCTAGAGACCTCCCGTTAACGGAGAAGTCGGCCTCGAGCCCTTCCTTTAATGGAGAAGTCGGCCTAGAGCCCTCCCCGTTAAAACGGACAAGTCGGCCTCGAGCCCTCCCACGTTAAAACGGACAAGTCGGCCTAGAGCCCTCTCCATTAAACGGACAGGTCGGCCTCGAGCCCTCCCGCGTTAAAACGGACAAGTCGGCCTCGAGCCCTCCCACGTTAAAACGGACATGTCGGCCTCGAGCCCTCCCACGTTAAAACGGACAGGTCCGTTTAACGGGGAGGGATCGAGGCCGACCTGTCCGTTTTAACGTGGGAGGGCTCGAGGCCGACTTGTCCGTTTTAACGTGGGAGGGCTCGAGGCCGACTTGTCCGTTTAACGGGGAGGGATCGAGGCCGACAAGTCTGCCTAGAACCCTCCCACGTTAAAACGGACAGGTCGGCATAGAGCCCTCCCTTTAACGGAGAAGTCGGCCTAGAGCCCTCCCGTTAACGGAGAAGTCGGCTTAGAGCCCTCCCGTTAACGGAGAAGTCGGCCTAGAGCCCTCCCGTTAACGGAGAAGTCGGCCTCGAGCCCTTCCTTTAATGGAGAAGTCGGCCTAGAGCCCTCCCCGTTAAAACGGACAAGTCGGCATAGAGCCCTCCCTTTAACGGAGAAGTCGGCCTAGAGCCCTCCCGTTAACGGAGAAGTCGGCCTAGAGCCCTCCCGTTAATGGAGAAGTCGGCCTAGAGACCTCCCGTTAACGGAGAAGTCGGCCTCGAGCCCTTCCTTTAATGGAGAAGTCGGCCTAGAGCCCTCCCCGTTAAAACGGACAAGTCGGCCTCGAGCCCTCCCACGTTAAAACGGACAAGTCGGCCTAGAGCCCTCTCCATTAAACGGACAGGTCGGCCTCGAGCCCTCCCGCGTTAAAACGGACAAGTCGGCCTCGAGCCCTCCCACGTTAAAAAGGACAGGTCGGCCTCGATCCCTCCCCGTTAAACGGACAAGTCTGCCTAGAGCCCTCCCACGTTAAAACGGACAGGTCGGCCTCGAGCCCTCCCACGTTAAAACGGACAGGTCGGACTCGAGCCCTCCCCGTTAAAACGGACAAGTCGGGCTAGAGCCCTCCCACTAACGGAGTAGTCGGCCTCGAGCCCTCCCGTTAACGGAGAAGTCGGCCTAGAGCCCTCCCGTTAACGGAGAAGTCGGCCTAGAGTCCTCCCGTTAACGGAGAAGTCGGCCTAGAGTCCTCCCCGTTAAAATGGACAAGTCGGCCTAGAGCCCTCCCACGTTAAAACGGACAAGTCAGCCTAGACCCCTTCCACGTTAAAACAGACAAGTCGGCCTAGAGCCCTCCCTTTGACGGAGAAGTCGGCCTCGAGCCCTCCCGATAACGGAGAAGTCGGCCTAGAGCCCTCTCATTAACAGAGAAGTCGGCCTAGAGCCCTCCCGTTAACGGAGAAGTCGGCCTCGAGCCCTCCCGTTAACGGAGAAGTCGGCCTAGAGCCCTCCCGTTAACGGAGAAGTCGGCCTAGAGCCCTCCCGTTAACAGAGAAGTCGGCCTAGAGCCCTCCCATTAACGGAGAAGTCGGCCTAGAGCCCTCCCCGTTAAAACGGACAAGTCGGCCTAGAGCCCTCCCGTTAACGGAGAAGTCGGCCTAGAGCCCTCCCGTTAACAGAGAAGTCGGCCTAGAGCCCTCCTGTTAACGGACAGGTCGGCCTTTTGGAAAGTAACTGTGCATAATAATATAGCATTGTAATGATAATAGTGTTGTAATAATAATAGTGTTGTTATATAGTGTTGTAATAATAATAGTGTTGTATTAATAATAGTGTTGTAATAATAATAGTGTTGTATTAATAATAGTGTTGTATTAATAATAGTGTTGTAATAATAATAGTGTTGTATTAATAATAGTGTTGTATTAATAATAGTGTTGTATTAATAATAGTGTTGTATTAATAATAGTGTAGTATTAATGTATTAGTCGTTATTCAGCTAAATGGGTCAATTTATCGTGCTGACTTTTTGCAGATATCGCCAAGCTCTAACACTCACACGCTGGGAAGCGCACACACAGTCAGATGAGTCTGATTCAAGTTTGTGTGTGTGTGTGTGTGTAGGATCCAAAAGATTCCTCGTCTCCTGGTAGCTGCAGCTGATGGATATCTGTACCTCTATAACCTGGACCCACAGGAGGGGGGAGAGTGTACCCTGATGAAACAACACAGGTAACACTGAAACAACACAGGTAACACACTGATGAAACAACACAGGTAACACTGAAACAACACAAGTAACACTGAAACAACACAGGTAACACTGAAACAACACAGGTAACACTGAAACAACACAGGCAACACACTGATGAAACAACACAGGTAACACTGAAACAACACAGGTAACACAAACAACACAGGTAACACTGAAACAACACAGGTAACACTGAAACAACACAGGTAACACACTAATGAAACAACACAGGTAACAAACACACTGATGAAACAACACAGGTAACACTGAAACAACACAAGTAACACCGAAACAACACAGGTAACACTGAAACAACACAGGTAACACTGAAACAACACAAGTAACACCGAAACAACACAGGTAACACTGAAACAACACAGGTAACACTGAAACAACACAGGTAACACACTGATGAAACAACACAGGTAACACTGAAACAACACAGGTAACACTGAAACAACACAGGTAACACTGAAACAACACAGGTAACACACTAATGAAACGACACAGGTAACACTGAAACAACACGGGTAACACTGAAACAACACAGGTAACACTGAAACAACACAGCCAACACACTGATGAAACAACACAGGTAACACACTAATGAAACAACACAGGTAACACTGAAACAACACAGGTAACACTGAAACAACACAGGTAGCACTGAAACAACACAGGTAACACTGAAACAACACAGATAACACACTAATGAAACGACAAAGGTAACACTGAAACAACACGGGTAACACTGAAACAACACAGGTAACACTGAAACAACACAGGCAACACACTGATGAAACAACACAGGTAACACTGAAACAACACAGGTAACACTGAAACAACACAGGTAGCACTGAAACAACACAGATAACACACTAATGAAACGACAAAGGTAACACTGAAACAACACGGGTAACACTGAAACAACACAGGTAACACTGAAACAACACAGGCAACACACTGATGAAACAACACAGGTAACACTGAAACAACACAGGTAACACTGAAACAACACAGGTAGCACTGAAACAACACAGGTAACACTGAAACAACACAGGTAACACTGAAACAACACAGGCAACACACTGATGAAACAACACAGGTAACACACTAATGAAACAACACAGGTAACACTGAAACAACACAGTTAACACTGAAACAACACAGGTAACACTGAAACAACACAGGTAACACACTGGTGAAACAACACAGGTAACACTGAAACAACACAGGTAACACACTGGTGAAACAACACAGGTAACACTGAAACAACACAGGTAACACACTGATGAAACAACACAGGTAGCACACTGGTGAAACAACACAGGTAACAGCGAAACAACACAGGTAACACTGAAACAACACAGGTAGCACTGAAACAACACAGGTAACACACTGATGAAACAACACAGGTAACAGTGAAACAACACAGGTAACACTGAAACAACACAGGTAACACTGAAACAACACAGGTGACACATTGATGAAACAACGCAGGGTCCTGGGCTCCATTCCTGCTCGGGCCACACATATGTATTCATTGAAAGTAGCTTTGGATAAAAGTGTCTGTTAAATGTTATACAGTATATGAACTTAAATCATTCTGTGTTCCTCAGGTTAGACGGCAGTGCTGAGCCGCCCAATGAGATCCTGGAACAGGGGTCACATGACCGACCCCTTACTGCACAGACCTACAACACTGCTGGGATGAAAGGTACACACACCCCAGGGCGCCGTTAGTCAAATTGGCACCGGACAACCTGGGCCGGCAGGTAGCCTAGTGGTTAGAGCGTTGGGTCAGTAACCGAAAGGTTGCTGGATCAAATCCCTGAGAATGTCCTTCTGCCCTGAACAAGGCAGTTTCTTTATTTTTAATTTATTTAACCTTTATTTAACGAGGCAAGTCAGTTAAGAACAATTTCTTCTTTACAATGACGGCCTACCAGGGAACAGTGGGTTCAGGGGTATATATATATATATATAACCTTCACTAAAGTTTGGAACAGGCTATATTGCAGCAATGACCAAGAAAGACTAGTACCTACCGTACCCAACAAATGACAGTGATAGGCTATTTCTTTGACAACAGGCCTACTTATTTTTTTATTTTTTATTTAACCTTTATTTAACCAGGAAGGTTAATGAGATTAAAATCTATTTTTCAAGAGCGCCCTGGCCAAGATAGGCAGCACCAAGTCATTACAAAGAAATTACAGACAGACAACATGAAAAACTACAAGTAATCTAGTAAAAACCATTGAATTCACAAGAGTATAAAACAGCAAATTAAAAACATTGTCAGGTCAGGGAATCATCCTCAAGATCATTCATCAGTGATTTAAAAACACCAATCGGGACAAGTTCTTCCAGTTTAAAAGTATTTTGTAAGGTGTTCCAAGACGATGGCCAGAGGACCCTTTTACCAAATTCAGTTTGGACATTTGGAACAGTTAGCAGGATAAAGTCCAGTGAACGAAGAGACGACCCACCACATTTCTGAACAATAAAAATGCCCAAATAAAAAGGTAGTAATCCCAAAATGGCTTTGTAAATACAAGTATACCAGTGACTGAGCCTACGAGTGACTAGAGAAGGCCAGCCAACTCAGTGGTGCGTAAGGGTTTTGCTGTTTAAAATAAATCTCAACGTGCCGTGGTAAACGGTGTCAATTGATCTCAAACACTGAGCGGAAGCATTCATATATAAAATATCCCCATAGTCTAGTAAAGGCATAAATGTAGCTGATACTAGCCTCCTTCTGGCTTCAAAAGAAAAACAGGCCTTATTCCTAAAATAAAATCCATATTTCATATTTGAATATGCATTTTAAAAGAGAGGCCGTCATCAATTAAAATTCCAAGATATTTATATGAGGTTACAACCTCAGTCTCCTTGCCCTGACAGGTAGTATCCAAGATATTTATATGAGGTTACAACCTCAGTCTTGCCCTGACAGGTAGTAGTAATAAGTGGTAGGTTCAGAGGTCTAACAACATTAGTTTAGTTTTGTCAGTATTGAGGATAAGCTTCAATTAACACAAGGTATGTTGAACAGTATAAAAAGCAGTTTGCAAGTTCTGGAAAGCTTTTGTAAGAGACGAGGCACAACAGTAAATAACAGCATCATCAGCATAAAAATGAAGTTGTGCATTTTGGACATTTTTGTCTAAATCATTTATATAAATAGTGGATAAGAGAGGACCAAGTACAGAGCCTTGGGGCTCACCATTACAGACAGACAATTTAACAGACAGATAGTTAGCAAACCATGCAACTGCATGCTCCGAAAGACCTACACTCGACAATCTCTGCCTTAGTATAGCATGATCAACTGTATCAAAAGCCTTAGAGAGATCAATAAAAAGTGAGACACAGTGCTGTTTTTTGTCAAGGGCTTCAGTGATATCATTTAAAACCTTCATGGCTGCTGTAATTGTGCTATGCTTCTTCCTGACGCCCAATTGGTACATTGATAAAATATAGTTAGTAAATAAAAACTATTTTAGCTGTTCACTCACAAGGGTTTCAAGTATTTTCACCAGGGTTGACAGCTTTGAGATTGGCTTATAATTATTTAAAAGTGTTGGATCTCCCCCTTTTAAAAGTGGTAGGACAAATGCTGATTTCCAGATCTTTGGAATTTCATTACATTCCAGGGTTAGATTGAACAGAGATATAAGTGGTTCAGCTATGAAATCAGCTGCCAGATTTAAAAAGCAGGGATCAAGAAGATCAGGACCTGCAGGCTTTCTCTGATCTAAGGATTTCAGGGCTTTATGTACCACCTGCACTGAGAATGGCTAAAAGTTTGACCAGCTCTCACTGGTTCATCCACACAGGATTGTACAGAGGACACTGAATCAAACAGTCTACCAGATGATACAAAGTGCTCATTGAAACAATTCAGCATTTCAGTTTTGTCATATACAGCAACAGAGTCCTTCAAAACACATGACGGTAATTCATTAACATTACTGTTACCAGACATAGACTTAATAGCCTTCCAAAACTTTCTAGGGTCATTCAGGTTATCAGTGGTAACAGACATAAAATATTCAGACATGGCCTAACCCATCATTAGCTTGAACTAAATACTGAGCATACATTGAAAATGTCTCAACAGAATGAAACAAAACACATTTGCCGACAATAACAATTAAAATAAATAAATAAAAGTTTAAAAATGACATCCTACCTGAATGGTGAGTTTCACAGTAGCCTGCATTTGGCCATGCTAACGCTTTTCTCATCTTTGTCCACTACATATTAAAATGTGTCCATACATGGGCTTTTCACTGTAGGCATACTCTCTGACTTAGATTTTACTTCAAGGAAAAAGGCCTCCATCTTCGCAATCAACATTAGCCTCGGCCAAGGCTCTTCTCTCCCTGTCCTCAGCAGCAGGCACACGATCAGGCAGCGAGCAAGGAGTGAGAGAATGGTGCTGAAGCGTGAAATCAGGGTGCATGATGGGCAGCCCCAGAGAATTTGGCCGGCTACGATTATATTTATCGGCTTTTAATTTATTTAATCGGCCAAAAGCCGGCAATTACCGGCTAACAGAAAACCCTTACTGCACGCTCCCTCAAACTGAGACATCTGTGGCATTCTGTTGTGTGGTTAAACCACACATTTTAGAGTGACCTTTTATTGTCCCCAGTACAAGGTGCACCTGTGTTGTTTAGTCAGCTTCTTGATATGCCACACCTGTTAGGTGGATGGATTATCTTGGCGAAGGAGAAATGCTCACTAACAGGGAGGTAAACAAATTTGTGCACAAAATTATAGAGAAAGAAGCTTTTTGTGCCAATTCAGGGCTAAAACAAATATGTGGAATGTCTGGTGGTCCCCGAGGAGAGGGTTGGGAAGTACTGCACAGATTCAGTAATGAGCCAGATGTTTCACATGATGTATAAATGTGAAGCATCCTGGTCGGCGTTTCCTCTCACTACCAAATATGGTGATGAGAGGAAGCCCAGTGGGAGAAGATGGAGCGAGATAAATCTTGCCCGACAAGATTGACTGGGCTGATCCAACAAGCCTTTCCATGTAGTTCCTCCTCTTGTTGACTGAGCTGATCCAACAAGCCTTTCCATGTAGTTCCTCCTCTTGTTGACTGAGCTGATCCAACAAGCCTTTCCATGTAGTTCTTCCTCTGGGCTGATCCAACAAGCCTTTCCATGTAGTTCTTTCTCTTGTTGACTGAGCTGATCCAACAAGCCTTTCCATGTAGTTCCTCCTCTGGGCTGATCCAACAAGCCTTTCCATGTAGTTCTTCCTCTTGTTGACTGAGCTGATCCAACAAGCCTTTCCATGTAGTTCTTCCTCTGGGCTGATCCAACAAGCCTTTCCATGTAGTTCTTCCTCTTGTTGACTGAGCTGATCCAACAAGCCTTTCCATGTAGTTCTTCCTCTTGTTGACTGGGCTGATCCAACAAGCCTTTCCATGTAGTTCTTCCTCTGGGCTGATCCAACAAGCCTTTCCATGTAGTTATTCCTCTGAGCTGATCCAACAAGCCTTTCCATGTAGTTCTTCCTCTTGTTGACTGGGCTGATCCAACAAGCCTTTCCATGTAGTTCTTCCTCTGAGCTGATCCAACAAGCCTTTCCATGTAGTTCTTCCTCTTGTTGACTGGGCTGATCCAACAAGCCTTTCCATGTAGTTCTTCCTCTTGTTGACTGGGCTGATCCAAACATGGAAATTCAAATATGGGGGTGCAAACGTATATTTTTGCACGTCCACTTCTAACCATAAAATGATGATAATCAGCCCAGCTCCGCCCGGGGTTGACTGGTGTAGGCCGACATTGTTAATTAGAATTTGTTCTTAACTGACTTGCCTCGTAAAACACTTTTATTTTTATAACCTATTGGATAATTTGTCAATTTTGACCTATTTTTTTCATAGTATGTGGATAAGAAAACAAAAAAAGATTATACTGTATACACTACGTAGTAGTAGTACTGTAGTACAGTAACAGCAGTGGTAGCATCAGGGTATCCCTCCACTGGGTAGGAGCAGGGTATCCCACTACTTGGTCTGGTAGCAGCAGGGTATCCCTCCACTGGGTAGCAGCAGGGTATCCCTCCACTGGGTAGCAGCAGGGTATCCCTCCACTGGGTAGCAGCAGGGTATCCCTCCACTGGGTAGCAGCAGGGTATCCCTCCACTGGGTAGGAGCAGGGTATCCCTCCACTGGGTAGCAGCAGGGTATCCCTCCACTGGGTAGGAGCAGGGTATCCCTCCACTGGGTAGCAGCAGGGTATCCCCCCACTTGGTCTGGTAGCAGCAGGGTATCCATCCACTTGGTCTGGTAGAAGCAGGGTATCCCCCCACTTGGTCTGGTAGCTGCAGGGTATCCCTCCACTTGGTCTGGTAGCAGCAGGGTATCCCTCCACTTGGTCTGGTAGCAGCAGGGTATCCCTCCACTTGGTCTGGGTAGCAGCAGGGTATCCCCCCACTTGGTCTGGTGGGATACCCTGATTCCTGACCTCTAACCCATGTCCTCTCCTCAGGTTACTGTGAGGAGGCGGGTGCAGTGGGAGGGGCGGGACTAGAGGATGACCTCAGCGATCTGCGATTGGACGATGAGAATGAAGAGCAGCCGCCACTCATCCTGGAGACGGACTGACTGACAGCTACAGCAACCAATCAGAGAGCCCCTCTGGTGCTGCTAGGAACATGTAACATGGAGGGTGGGATTAAAAACTCTCAGCGTTCAACAGCGCGCGCCTCTGTCTGTCTGTCTGTGGATGTATACATGTTTCTCCCTCCCTCCCCCTCTGTCTCCCTCCCTCCCCCTCTGTCTCCCTCCCTCCCTCCCTCTGTCTCCCTCCCTCCCTCTGTCCGCCTGTGCAGGTGACTCTTTAGCTTTGCATGTACATGTGCCAAGACCAGAACGCTACGCAACGCTCTAACAAGGACCTCTGAAGTGTGTGTGTGTGTGTGTGGGTGGGTGGGCTGAGCTGTAAATGTGTGTGCTGGGCATGTACATTAGCATACGTTAGCTTCCCAGTCGCTCACTGGCTACCCAATCAGATGAAGGCTCAGTGGACAAGCCTTGCCCCTTCTCGCTGAGGCCTTCAGACATTGGCAGATGAAATTGATTGACAGATCAGTCAGACCAGTGTCTGATTGGGCGAGGAATTTAATCCATAGAGATAGAGGACTCATCATGTATATCACCTGTTTTACCTTGGACATTGCCATCATCCACCATTTTAAAGTAGTCAACTGGGTGGGGATTACAATGGGTTGTAACTTCAATGGTGCTGTCACAGACTCTAATGGCACAGATACAAAGATGATTCCTCTATCTAACTCTATGGTGTAACCAGGGATGTAGCTAGGGGTGAGTGATGTTTAGCCAATAGAGGCCTACATTCCTGGAGGTGATGTCTGATTTGATTGGTCAGAAACTACAGGTAGTGACATCATCAAGGCGGGGCATGTCCACTGGGTCTCGTCAGACACATGCCTTCCCATGATCCTCTGGGGTGAGGCGGAGCGGCTGGACGGACGGGGTCACATGATCAGACGTTTTCTAATGATTCATGATTTTGTATAAAATGTGAAACGGTGATGATTGGGAAATAAATAAAGTCCATGTTGATGTAACAGACATGTTTCTGTGTCCTCCATGTTGATAACAGACATGTTTCTGTGTCCTCCATGTTGATGTAACAGACATGTTTCTGTGTCCTTCATGTTGATAACAGACATGTTTCTGTGTCCTTCATGTTGATAACAGACATGTTTCTGTGTCCTTCATGTTGATAACAGACATGTTTCTGTGTCCTTCATGTTGATAACAGACATGTTTCTGTGTCCTTCATGTTGATA
>NW_027259925.1:0-20434 GCF_045791955.1 Oncorhynchus clarkii lewisi
GAGAGAGAGAGAGAGAGAGAGAGAGAGAGAGAGAGAGAGAGCACATAAGCGTCTACTGCTTAACTTTATACAAACAAGTAGCGTATATTGATGTGTAAAAGTAATTCCATCCGTGTCTATACCTAGACACATTTCTCCATACAAATACAATAAATAAATGGAGTATTTGTTTTGGGACAAAGACCGGGACTGAAGACTTCTCCTTTTAACAAAAGACATTTGATCTAGAATCCGAATAATCAGTTATCTCCACATCTGTCCACAGTTAAAGCCGATTCTCTACATGAAACAATGATTTATTTACAATTCACTGGTTGAGGTCATGTTTTTATTGAATTAGCTACTAAAGTGGTTACTATGTACATGTAATTACACACATTTCAAGAAATGGATGCAAGTTGATAGTTCAACCAAATTTCAAATGTACATTTTTTGTTTTCTCATCTTTAAAGCAGTTTATGGTCACGGAGAGACTACAAATGTCTACATTTGTAACAGCCTGAACTTTCCCTTTAATTTTACTGTGACCCAAGATGAATGTGTATTATTAGTTAGGACTGGTGAGTGGGCTATAAATCATGTGTAGAGAGGTTAATCATTCTATGTTCTTCTAATTGATGGACGGCTATAAACCATGTTGTGTGTCAGGTGAGGGGTCTGCGTATATAGAAATTGTTGCTGTTTTAAAATAGAATGAGTGGGCAGGCAAGCCATATAAGGACTGCTCTAACATTTCACTTTCTAGCTCAGCAACACACAAACATGGCCGCTTGAACCTACGCCTCTCTGCAAATGCACACACAAACACACACGGGTGTGCACACACACCAACACACACATTTAACTCTTTTCCGTTCCATCCCCAGTCGAATCCTTACTCGTTTCCTTATCGTTAATCAGAGGGCTTGTAAAACAGGGGTGTAAATTACACATATTTACTCTACTATTTACTGTCTCAAACTCAAACACATAAGGCCTAGTTCATAGACTCATATTATATTCTGTGACGACGATCAAAAATCAAAGCGTCAAGAAAAATCGCCTTCCTGTGCCGTATCACTGGGCTATAATTCTAAAAAATATAGACTTTGGTTGCAGTAACGGTAATAAATGTACATTTGTTGGTAAAATGACATTTAAAAAGTGATTTAGAAACAGACATCAAGAACCCGTGCCGTGCTGCATTCGCTTGTCTTGATCGAGCAGATCGCTTCTCTCACGACTTTTATACCGAATGACGTCTTATATATTTTAAACAGCGAGGCATGTAATCTGACATATTCCTTATGATCTCTGCCCTTTTCTAGTTACTCCATCATGATAAGTCCCCATAAACTCCCTTTAAACTGGGACATTTTCCTCCCTCAAACAGCCTACTTTACCACGGCTCACTGGTTTACATGGTAAAATGATCAAATTGTACATATTAGTGCACTAAAATACTGCTTGTACACTTTTTCATGTACACTAGGTGTACAAAGACATGGACAGTACAGCGGCTTCACGCCAGTAAACAGTTGGGCCAACTTTATAATTACAAGTAGTAGCAAAAACAAAGGCTGACTTTATTATTGTAAAAGTTAACACTGAAAGTCAATGTTATATAAGAGTCGACATTGAGAAGTTAACATTGATAATCTATTATAAACCAGACTAAATCCAGTATAAACTATCCTTGCATAAGTATTCACACCTATGTTAAATAAAATGTTAATACAGTCAATAATTACAGCTTTCTTAATATACATTACCAAATTATATTTAATCAGTGGAAAATATGTCAATGATTAGCAAATAAGATAATACCTGTTTCTTTTCAACATGTAAGTCAAGGTCAAGGTTGCATTATACAAGATAGATAATCAGTTATATTACACTGGTAAACTTTACACACCTGAAAATAATCATGGTTTGGGAAATTCACGCTGGTAAACTTTACACACCTGAAAATAATCATGGTTTGGGAAATTCCGTATGTGTCGTTACTGTAATATTGTATCAAATGTACTTTTTGAAGAAGACACCAAAGGCAATTGATTGCATTGTACATATAAAATTATTTATTACATATTATTATTTTTTACATAAGATTACAAAGTTAAATGTTGAACCTGATATCAAATGATTTATTGTTGCTATGGCATTTGTTCCACTGACAATGTAAGCATAAGATGGGACATTATAATAAAATGAAGTGGATATCTAACTTCACTGTAGGGGGATTAGATGAAATTGTCAGTTTACTTTTCATAGAATGAGAAAGTCTTCAATAAACCCAATTCATCTCTTCATTATCGATAATACATATTGTAGTATTTGAAACTAGTGAAATAAATAAAATATGTATTTACTACAACTTGTGTAATGTGTTTGAATGGCAAGTTAATTTGGCCTAGGAGAAGCTAAAGGCTATAAGACAAGTGGTAAACATTGTATTAGTGATTTCTCTTAAAAACAAATATATTTGATTTATTCTACACTATATTGAGAACAGAATATTCCATAAGGTTATAGTTATATAATAACACTAAAGTGGTTGTCACAAGGTCTCCATCCAACTTCTCATATAAGGGTTGATACAAGTTGTTAATGAAAGGCCTCGTATTTAGCTCACGTTCATTTAGAAAGTCAGGGTTTTCACTGGCGTCTGTAGAATCTCTTGGGCTGTTTATTGCTTATTTATTTAACAAAAACAATGATGTATTCATTATTTAAGAGGACGATTTAGCACTCATTTACTTCTAAAGTTCCTCAACTCATATAAGCACGGGTTTCAGTCTAACCCAAAGGATTTTTGTGCTAATATTCTCTAAAGAAGAAATACTAAAAAACTAACAAATAAAAGTATAATAACATCAACACAAAGGGAATGTTTTAGGAAACACAAATATAAGGAGAAACGACTAATACATTCTTCAACATACTAAAGTTCTATATGACTATGACTAGCAAATGTATTTTCATTTCAACTAAATTATAACTTCAATCTACTATTTTCAGTTTTGCCTTTAGTACGTCCTGCCTACTTTACTTTGAGCACAGTACAGCTTGTGTTTCAATATGAGACCTTACTGTCTGTTATAAACATATATGGTGTGTGTGTTTGAGGCGGATTGAGACAGCTCTTCTATAAAAGATCTTTGTTCTGATATTCTCTGTTTTCTCTTTTTCTCTCTTCCTGACTGTTTCCATGGTAGGACTGCCTGTAAAACTCTGTTTGAGACCGTGCTACTCCGCTGGGAGAATGAACACTAGTGAGCCACAGTGAAATAAATGATTGTACAGAAACACAGTAGGCCATTGAGCCCACCCCTTCCACCTCATCCATCTTGCTCACAGGGATGACATTGAGGAGTTTTGGGAAGTGTTTTTTTCCTCTTTCCACAGCCTTTCTGAAACGTATATACCCTATAACTCATCTGCCACCATCCGACTACAGTATTCCTTGGAACTATTGTTCAGAAGTTTGAATTCCATCATCCATAGCTAGTTAGAGAAAGATATATTCATGAATACCAGCCTGCCAAATCTCCCCTCAACATCCCTATTCCTCGGAAGTTGGAATTCCCTCAATGCCGCTAAGGAGACATTTATTAATGATATATTCCTCCTAAATCCCCCTTGGAACTAATTCATTTTCATACATACCTTTGGGATAACAGTCATGGCATGTATTTAATGTGACATATATATATATATATGTCTTCCCATAGCCTGTCTATGGCATATAGCATACGTGCGTATATGTGCGTATATTTGCAGCAATATTTCCCTTACCTCTGGAAGTGTTCGTTGGACGTCTTGGTTCCCATATATCCTCCTTGGCTTTTCCCCGACATTTCACCAGTTTGGCCGTTCTTGACACCTTCGATGTGAGCCTCGAAGAGAGCCTTATCCCAGGCCTGTTGCATGGCCAAACAAAATCACTAACTAGTCCTTTATCTCCACTAACCAACCACATACACCCCTCAGAAAAGTTGTTACTGACTGTTGCCGTTGGAGGGGCTATAAATAAAAAATCCTTTGGTGTAACTCTCTCCCTCTCTCTCTCCCTTGCGATGGCCGACTGATAGCCTAGGGAAGCTGTTGAATACTGTACGCGCGGTCCCGTGGACTACTTTAACTCAGCAGGAACTTTTCCTCTCTCTTCCCTCTCTCTCTCTTCTCCCCAGTGCTTCTCCTGACAGACAGCAACAATGGCAGCCAGCAAAGCTCCTGGCCTTAGCTCCCTCTCTCCCTCCCTCTCTCCCTCTCTCGCTCTCTCCCTCTCTCTCCCTCTCTCTCTCTCTCTCTCTCTCCCTCTCTCCCTCTCTCCGCTCTCTCTCTTCCTCCTCTTCTCCCCAGTGACAGAAAGTAAAACCCCAGGGGAGGTGGGTGTTCAAAGGTAAACGACGACAGTTGAATGAAGAGTTTGAGGAAATGACAGAGGTGGGGAGGTTTGGAGGGATAGGGAGGGATAGGGAGGGAGGGAGGGGGTGGTAAGTTAAAAGGCTCTTGACCAAATTGGGAGTCCCTGCCTGCTGGCCCTGTGGCGGTAGTGTGTGCATCATATTCGGACGGTGTGTGTAACAACAGGGGAAGAGTCCTCCTTACGCCACGCTGTTGATTATCACCTCATGCTCACATACACACACACAGACACACACACGCATGTAAGCAGGCACACACGTGTGTGTATGTGTGACTGTGTGTTTGTGTGCAGGCGTGTGTGCGTGTGCATGCGTGTGTGTAGGGGCTGCTCCCAGTCCCTAATTCCCTAGGACACAGTGTCAGAATATTCACATTTTGTGGTGGCCTGTCTGTCTGGGGTTACACTTCTGTGCCTGAGCCAAAAGTCCTAGGACCCCTTTCAATCATAAATCACTACTGGGGAAGAAAAGTACTGAGTGGAAGATTTAGCAACTACCCTCTCTACTGGTTCACTTTACCCTTACAGAGTCAGCTACTACCCTCTCTACCGGTTCACTTTACAGAGTCAGCTACTACCCTCTCTACCGGTTCACTTTACAGAGTCAGCTACTACCCTCTCTACCGGTTCACTTTACAGAGTCAGCTACTACCCTCTCTACCGGTTCACTTTACCCTTAAAGAGTCAGCTACTACCCTCTCTACCGGTTCACTTTACCCTTAAAGAGTCAGCTACTACCCTCTCTACCGGTTCACTTTACCCTTAAAGAGTCAGCTACTACCCTCTCTACCGGTTCACTTTACCCTTAAAGAGTCAGCTACTACCCTCTCTACCGGTTCACTTTACCCTTAAAGAGTCAGCTACTACCCTCTCTACCGGTTCACTTTACCCTTAAAGAGTCAGCTACTACCCTCTCTACCGGTTCACTTTACAGAGTCAGCTACTACCCTCTCTACTGGTTCACTTTACCCTTAAAGAGTCAACTACTACCCTCTCTACCAGTTCACTTTACCCTTAAAGAGTCAGCTACTACCCTCTCACTTTACCCTTAAAGAGTCAGCTACTACCCTCTCACTTTACCCTTAAAGAGTCAGCTACTACCCTCTCACTTTACCCTTAAAGAGTCAGCTACTACCCTCTCACTTTACCCTTAAAGAGTCAGCTACTACCCTCTCTACCGGTTCACTTTACCCTTAAAGAGTCAGCTACTACCCTCTCTACCGGTTCACTTTACAGAGTCAGCTACTACCCTCTCTACCGGTTCACTTTACCCTTAAAGAGTCAGCTACTACCCTCTCTACCAGTTCACTTTACAGAGTCAGCTACTACCCTCTCTACCAGTTCACTTTACCCTTAAAGAGTCAGCTACTACCCTCTCTACCGGTTCACTTTACCCTTAAAGAGTCAGCTACTACCCTCTCTACAGGTTTCTAAAGGATGAATAGTGCTGGCTGACTGAGGAGTGAGAGAGTGTCAGCAGTCAGTAAACAACCCCTTCCCCTTGCTTACTTTACACAAAAGACCGTCCTTAAATTGTACTGGCACATCTCATAGAATATTGGATCTAAAATATGAACATCTGTACTGTAAATTATTAACACCTGTACTGTAAAATAGTAACACCTTAGTGTAAATTATTAACACCTGTACTGTAAAATATTAACACTTTTACTGTAATTTTTTAATAATTAGTACAGGTATCACTGCCTGAAGGGTCCGGGTGGTGGTGGGTGCAGACTGTGGTATCACTGCCTGAAGGGACAGGGTGGTGGTGGGATCAGACTGTGGTATCACTGCCTGAAGGGACAGGGTGGGGGTGGTATCAGACTGTGGTATCACTGCCTGAAGGGACAAGGTGGTGGTGAGTGCAGACTGTGGTATCACTGCCTGAAGGGACAGGGTGGTGGTGAGTGCAGACTGTGGTATCACTGCCTGAAGGGACCGGGTGGTGGTGAGTGCAGACGGTGGTATCACTGCCTGAAGGGACAGGGTGGTGGTGGGATCAGACTGTGGTCTCACTGCCTGAAGGGACAGGGTGGTGGTGGGTGCAGACTGTGGAATCACTGCCTAAAGGGACAGGGTGGTGGTGGTGGGATCAGACTGTGGTATCACTGCCTGAAGGGACAGGGTGGGGGTGGGATCAGACTGTGGTATCACTGCCTGAAGGGACAGGGTGGTGGTGGGATCAGACTGTGGTATCACTGCCTGAAGGGACAGGGTGGTGGTGGGATCAGACTGTGGTATCACTGCCTGAAGGGACCGGGTGGTGGTGAGTGCAGACTGTGGAATCACTGCCTGAAGGGACAGGGTGGTGGTGGGATCAGACTGTGGTATCACTGCCTGAAGGGACAGGGTGGGGGTGGTATCAGACTGTGGTATCACTGCCTGAAGGGACAGGGTGGTGGTGGGTGCAGACTGTGGTATCACTGCCTGAAGGGACAGGGTGGTGGTGGGATCAGACTGTGGTATCACTGCCTGAAGGGACAGGGTGGGGGTGGTATCAGACTGTGGTATCACTGCCTGAAGGGACAGGGTGGTGGTGGGATCAGACTGTGGAATCACTGCCTGAAGGGACAGGGTGGGGGTGGGATCAGACTGTGGTATCACTGCCTGAAGGGACAGGGTGGTGGTGGGTGCAGACTGTGGTATCACTGCCTGAAGGGACAGGGTGGTGGTGGGTGCAGACTGTGGTATCACTGCCTGAAGGGACAGGGTGGTGGTGGGGGCAGACTGTGGTATCACTGCCTGAAGGGACAGGGTGGTGGTGAGAGCAAACTGTGGAATAATGCACGTTAAACAGAGGAGTTGATTCAAGAAACGGTTATTCTGGGGCATAATATTATGTCTGGCAACCAACCCTAGGCTTGTTTCCACAGGACAAGAGTAGAGGATTGTCTAAACTGGGATTTCCTCTCTCTTCTCGTTGCCAGATATAGTATAAAAGCGCAACAGTTCTCTTTGATAGTCCTGAATGGCTGGCTTGATGATATAACCACATCATTCAGACAGAATAAAATCACACCTTATGTAATAGTGGCCTACCAATGGAACATAACGGACAATTTCACATGTATGACTCCGCAATACCCGTCTAATGTACTGTACTCTACTGATGGAACATAATGGACTTCACAGTTTCACATGTATAACACTTCGTTAAATGTGTCATCTCCCACTGGGCACAGACGTCAGTTGAACGTCTATTCAACGTTGCATCCACGTCATTTCATTGAAAAGACGTGGAGACAACGTTGATTCAACCAGTGTGTACTCAGCGGCGTCACGTTCATAACAGAATCTTTATCCCTGAAAACATGTACGTCTCTTAATCAAACCATAATGCTTTTGACTGTGTGATGACAGGTCAGCCTCCCCAATGTGCTAGAACCACGGACAGGGAGATGAATGTCTTCTAACTAGATAGACAAATAAATCATGATAATGCAGAGAGAACAGGCCGCTCAGGGCCCAGTGTCCTGGACAGGAGGCATCAACTCTACATCTACACATCATCTGTTTTGATGAGTGATGGCAAAGCTGATAGATTTCTTGTTGACAACCCCCGGTGACTCTGGGGGAGCATGCAGGCATGTACATACTCAACCGTGTGAGCACACACACGCGTGTATTTTTGGCCCGCGAGAGGGATACTACCACTGTACTGAGCCTGTGACAGAAGGAAGAAAGGTGCTTTTTGTCCCCTGCGATGAAATCGGGGAGGGGACTGTGGATCTGTCTCTGTACGTTCCTACGTCCCACACGGTATCTCAGACACCATTGGTCCAATTTTTACGAAACTTGAGTGAATGGTGCATCTTGCCATAGAAATCTGGCATTTACGAAATTACACTGATTGTCGAGATGGTGGCGCTATAACAAGAGATTGAACATGAAAACGTTGAAAAGTCATGGCCCTCACCCCGTTCAACCGAGACTCGTGAAATTCGTTACATAGGTCCCTCATCATTCGTGGGGGACGACATGTTTACTGTTGACTTGTTCCTTGATGAATAGAGTAATGAAACTTCCAAAAATAATATTCAGTGTTTGAGAATTCTATTTTAGGACGTTCAGTGTTCGAAAGTTTAATTTCGGAATGTTCAATGGCTGAGAGTTCAATTCCAGGTGAAGCTGGTTGAGAGAATGCCAAAAGTGTGCAAAGCTGTTATCAAGGCAAAGAGTGGCTACTTTGAAGAATCTAAATATATGTTGATTTGTTTAACACTTTTTTACCACAGTATTCCATATGTGTTATTTCATTGTTTTGATGTCTTCACTATTATTCTACAATGAGCTCTTTGGTCTTGGCCATGGTGGAGAGTTTGGAATCTGATTGATTGATTGCTTCTGTGGACAGGTGTCTTTTATGCAGGTAACAAACTGAGATTAGGAGCACTCCCTTTAAGAGTGTGCTCCTAATCTCAGCTCGTTACCTGTATAAAAGACACCTGGGAGGCAGAAATATTTTTGATTGAGAGGGGGTCAAATGCTTATTTCCCTCAATAAAATGCAAATCAATTTATAACATTTTTGACATGCGTTTTCTAGATTATTTTGTTGTTATTCTGTCTCTCACTGTTCAAATAAACCTACAATTAAAATGATAGACTGATCATTTCTTTGTCAGTGGGCAAATGTACAAAATCAGCAGGGGTTCAAATACTTTTTTCCCTCACCGTACATCTTCCACCTGTATTGTAATCGTGTATTGTATTTTACTGTACTTATGTTTTGTAGTGGTCCTGTACGTGGCTCAGTTCATAAGAGCATGGCACTAGAGTTGTGGGTTCAATTCCCACTGGGGTCATATACCAAAAGGTGTGGACTGTTGTCACTTTATATCAAAGTATCTGCTACGTAAAGGGTATATATTACAGTATTACAGTACTGTATTGGCCAATGCAATTTTAGTAAAGCAGTGTGACCCCACCCCAACCAATCAAAAAGACCCCAGAAACTTCCTTTTGGATTCATGTTTACTGTATAAGGGATGCATTTCTTTCTTCTTTTGGACTTTCTGGGTTATTTGCATATTGATTTGATATTGTATTACTGCACCGTAGAGCTAGAAACACAAGCATTTTGCTGCACCTGCTGTAACATGTTTTAATGCGCGACCAATAAAGTTGTATTTTATTTGTTGCATAAAGTACATCTCTGACCTTGTCAATATCAGATTTGTAAAAAAACTGACTGTGAAGTAAAACCATAATAGTTGTCATCATAGTAATACGTTTGAGTTACAGCCTTCGGAATGTATTCAGACTTTTCCCACATGTTGTTACGTTGCAGCCTTATTCTAAAATGGATTACATTGTTTTTTCCCCTCATCAATCTACATACAATAGTCCATAATGACAAAGCAAAAAAAAAAAATTGGGGAAATGTTTGCTAATTTATTTAAAAAAATAAAACACTGAAATATCACACTTACATAAGTATTGAGACCCTTTACTCAGTACTTTGTTGAAGCACCTTTGGCAGCGATTACAGCATCGAGTCTTCTTGGGTATGATGCTATAAGCTTGACACACCTGTATTTCTCCCATTCTTCTCTGCAGATCCTCTCAATCGGGTTCAACTCCGGGCTCTGGCTGGGCCACTCAAGAACATTCAGACTTGTCCCAAAGCCTTCAGTCTGGCAACTACCATAAAGGCCTGATTGGTGGATTGCTGCAGAGATGGTTGTCCTTCTGGAAGATTCTCCCATCTCCACAGAGGAACTCTAGAGCTCTGTCAGAGTGACCATCGGGTTCTTGGTCACCTCCCTGACCAAGGCCCTTCTCCCTCTATGGATCAGTTTGCCATATCCAATTAATTTAATTTACCACAGGTGGACTCCAATGAAGTTGTAGAATCATCTCAAGGATGGTTAATGGAAACAGGATGCACCTGAGCTCAATTTCGAGTCTCATAGCAAAGGGTCTGAATACTTTTGTAAATAACTTATTTATGTTTTTTACTTGTTATAAATTTGCTAACATTTATAAAAAAAATTCATCCATTTTAGAATAATGCTGTAAAGTAACAACATGTGGAAAAGGTCAAGAGGTCTGAATACTTCCCGATAGCACTGTATATCATAAACTTTATGTTTCTACTTTACAGACATACATAATCATTATGTAGTTCTCAGAATCTGTAGTAGACAAACCAATTGACATGTAAAATGTACAGGTTTACCAAACATTTAAGTGATCATCATTTAAGAGCAATTCGATTAAGTAATAGTAAAATGTCTTCCAACAAAAGAGAAGAGAACCATATTAAAAGTAACGTGCGCGTTGCAAAGGCAATTACTTTATATGAACATATATTGCAATGTGAAACGTGTATTTTAGATGAAACACTGATTAGGTTTGTTAAAAAAGTGACTATGATTTTGTGTGTTGTACTTAGTCGATTGAAAATGTGCTTAAGAGTTATTAAACAACTGGCTTATTGATTGTGTTTTGAGTTTTGTACTAAGAGTTGTGAAAATGTACCACAAAATTGCACCAAAGCGATAAGAAATGGCATTGAAATATGCCGTAGCACTGACAGATGCCAATCATTTTTAATAAACTGAGAGCTGCCCATCTTTATTAAATAAACACATTTTCCAGTCTTTTTTTTCAACACGTGTGTTTTTGGTTTTAACAGTAGATTTTAATCCTGTGGATTAGAACCATTTTTGACAAACAATAAATGAAAGTGAAACAAAAAGCTCTGTGTGTCCCTGTCGGACTATGGTTTAGCCTCATCACTTCGTCACAATAATTCACCAAAACACAGACAACCATAACAATCCACCCGGGCCTGCCTGGTTAAGAGCAGCTCCCTTCCCTCTCCATACGATCAGTTTTCCAGAACAGAAACGTTTACGGAGGGTACAGTTGAGAATTCCTTTCCACAGAACACGGCAGCAGGGCATTCCCATGAAGGGGTTGGGGATGTTTATTTTGCGGGGGATTTAACCAGATGTGAGAAGTCATTATCTAGGCTTAGCTTTATAATGAAAACCATTTGAATATGCTACCTTCATGACTCATTACCAAATCAAATCAAATGTTATTTATCACATGCGCCGAATAGACCTTACAGTGAAATGCTTACTTACGAGCCCCTAACCAACAACCCTTTAAGAAGTACAAAAAAGTGTTAAGTAAAAAATAGATAAGTAGAAAATAAAAGTAACAAATAATTAAACAGCAGCAGTAAAATAACAAGCAAGGCTATATACAGGGGGTACTGGTACAGAGTCAATGTGGAGGCTATATACAGGGTGTACTGGTACAGAGTCTATGTGGAGGTTATATACAGGGGGTACCAGTACAGAGTCAATGTGGAGGCTATATACAGGGGGTCCCGGTACAGAGTCTATGTGGAGGCTATATACAGGGGGTACCGGTACAGAGTCAATGTGGAGGCTATATACAGGGGGTACTAGTTCAGAGTCTATGTGGAGGCTATATACAGGGTGTACTGTTACAGAGTCTATGTGGAGGCTATATACAGGGTGTACTGGTACAGAGTCTATGTGGAGGCTATATACAGGGGGTACCGGTACAGAGTCTATGTGGAGGCTATATACAGGGGGTACCGGTACAGAGTCTATGTGGAGGCTATATACAGGGGGTACAGGTACAGAGTCAATGTGGAGGCTATATACAGGGGGTACAGGTACAGAGTCTATGTGGAGGCTATATACAGGGGGTACCGGTACAGAGTCTATGTGGAGGCTATATACAGGGGGTACCGGTACAGAGTCTATGTGGAGGCTATATACAGGGTGTACTGGTACAGAGTCTATGTGGAGGCTATATACAGGGGGTACCGGTACAGAGTCTATGTGGAGGCTATATACAGGGTGTACTGGTACAGAGTCTATGTGGAGGCTATATACAGGGGGTACCGGTACAGAGTCTATGTGGAGGCTATATACAGGGTGTACTGGTACAGAGTCCATGTGGAGGCTATATACAGGGGGTACCGGTACAGAGTCTATGTGGAGGCTATATACAGGGGGTACCGGTACAGAGTCAATGTGGAGGCTATATAAAGGGTGTACTGGTACAGAGTCAATGTGGAGGCTATATACAGGGTGTACTGGTACAGAGTCAATGTGGAGGCTATATACAGGGGGTACCGGTACAGAGTCTATGTGGAGGCTATATACAGGGTGTACCGGTACAGAGTCTATGTGGAGGCTATATACAGGGGGTACCGGTACAGAGTCTATGTGGAGGCTATATACAGGGTGTACCGGTACAGAGTCAATGTGGAGGCTATATACAGGGGGTACCGGTACAGAGTCTATGTGGAGGCTATATACAGGGGGTACCGGTACAGAGTCAATGTGGAGGCTATATACAGGGGGTACCGGTACAGAGTCAAAGTGCGGGGGAGTCGAGGATTATGCTAAACCCTCTGTGTTTGGACTCGACGGCGGTTATTTAACGAATGCATACACACACACACTCACACACACACAGGTCAACTGTGGCTAAGGCCATGGCGTGAGAAGAAGGTATCTATTTCGCCGTGTCTGTTCTCTCATTATCTTGCTCTTTCATTCTCTCTCCCTCTCATGCTCACTCTAACCCTACTGGGGCCTGGGGCTCTAAGTCGTTTATGCCTGGAGCCGGCCCCCCAATCCACAGAGGACGTTGGTCGTTGGTCCCTGTTGCTACCTCCATATCTATGCGGAGAACGCCTGACCTCATAAAATAGGCTTAAAAAAGGAATGAAGGCTCCGGCCGTCGCCGATGACAACAGCTCGTAAATTCCATTGTTCACACGGGTATGGCAGATGCAGTTTTTCTATGGAGAACTAAAATGACATAGTGACAGAGCATGGCGCTGACCATGGCACTGGGTTCAGATACACTGTGTCTCCTGTGTTATATTAGTGGGGGTTTAGGTTTGAGAGGTACAAAGACGACTGTTTTAAATGACATAGTGACAGAGCATGGCGCTGACCATGGCACTGGGTTCAGATACACTGTGTCTCCTGTGTTATATTAGTGGGGGTTTAGGTTTGAGAGGTACAAAGACGACTGTTTTAAATGACATAGTGACAGAGCATGGCGCTGACCATGGCACTGGGTTCAGATACACTGTGTCTCCTGTGTTATATTAGTCTACTGGTCAGACTCCGGAGACGGGCACAGCGCGCACCACTCCCTAGCATTCTTCTTGCCAATGTCCAGTCTCTTGACAACAAGGTTGATGAAATCCGAGCAAGGGTAGCATTCCAGAGGGACATCAGAGACTGTAACGTTCTTTGCTTCACGGAAACGTGGCTTACTGGAGAGACGCAATCCGAAGCGGTGCAGCCAACAGGTTTCTCCACGCATCGCGCAGACAGGAAAAAACATCTTTCTGGTAAAAAGAGGGGCGGGGGCGTATGCCTTATGACTAACGTGACATGGTGCGATGAAAGAAACATACAGGAACTCAAATCCTTCTGTTCACCTGATTTAGAATTCCTCACAATCAAATGTAGACCGCATTATCTACCAAGAGAATTCTCTTCGATCATAATCACAGCCGTATATATCCCCCCCCAAGCAGACACATCGATGGCTCTGAACGAACTTTATTTAACTCTCTGCAAACTGGAAACAATTTATCCGGAGGCTGCATTCATTGTAGCTGGGGATTTTAACAAGGCTAATCTGAAAACAAGACTCCCCAAATTTTATCAGCATATCGATTGCGCAACCAGGGGAGGAAAGACCTTGGACCATTGTTACTCTAACTTCCGCGACGCATATAAGGCCCTGCCCCGCCCCCCTTTCGGAAAAGCTGACCACGACTCCATTTTGTTGATCCCTGCCTACAGACAGAAACTAAAACAAGAGGCTCCCACGCTGAGGTCTGTCCAACGCTGGTCCGACCAAGCTGACTCCACACTCCAAGACTGCTTCCATCACGTGGACTGGGAGATGTTTCGTATTGCGTCAGATAACAACATTGACGAATACGCTGATTCGGTGTGCGAGTTCATTAGAACGTGCGTTGAAGATGTCGTTCCCATAGCAACGATTAAAACATTCCCTAACCAGAAACCGTGGATTGATGGCAGCATTCGTGTGAAACTGAAAGCGCGAACCACTGCTTTTAATCAGGGCAAGGTGTCTGGTAACATGACCGAATACAAACAGTGCAGCTATTCCCTCCGCAAGGCTATCAAACAAGCTAAGCGCCAGTACAGAGACAAAGTAGAATCTCAATTCAACGGCTCAGACACAAGAGGCATGTGGCAGGGTCTACAGTCAATCACGGACTACAGGAAGAAACCCAGCCCAGTCACGGACCAGGATGTCTTGCTCCCAGGCAGACTAAATAACTTTTTTGCCCGCTTTGAGGACAATACAGTGCCACTGACACGGCCTGCAACGAAAACATGCGGTCTCTCCTTCACTGCAGCCGAGGTGAGTAAGACATTTAAACGTGTTAACCCTCGCAAGGCTGCAGGCCCAGATGGCATCCCCAGCCGCGCCCTCAGAGCATGCGCAGACCAGCTGGCCGGTGTGTTTACGGACATATTCAATCAATCCCTATACCAGTCTGCTGTTCCCACATGCTTCAAGAGGGCCACCATTGTTCCTGTTCCCAAGAAAGCTAAGGTAACTGAGCTAAATGACTACCGCCCCGTAGCACTCACATCCGTCATCATGAAGTGCTTTGAGAGACTAGTCAAGGACCATATCACCTCCACCCTACCTGACACCCTAGACCCACTCCAATTTGCGTACCGCCCAAATAGGTCCACAGACGATGCAATCTCAACCACACTGCACACTGCCCTAACCCATCTGGACAAGAGGAATACCTATGTGAGAATGCTGTTCATCGACTACAGCTCGGCATTCAACACCATAGTACCCTCCAAGCTCGTCATCAAGCTCGAGACCCTGGGTCTCGACCCCGCCCTGTGCAACTGGGTACTGGACTTCCTGACGGGCCGCCCCCAGGTGGTGAGGGTAGGCAACAACATCTCCTCCCCGCTGATCCTCAACACTGGGGCCCCACAAGGTTGCGTTCTGAGCCCTCTCCTGTACTCCCTGTTCACCCACGACTGCGTGGCCACGCACGCCTCCAACTCAATCATCAAGTTTGCGGACGACACAACAGTGGTAGGCTTGATTACCAACAACGATGAGACGGCCTACAGGGAGGAGGTGAGGGCCCTCGGAGTGTGGTGTCAGGAAAACAACCTCACACTCAACGTCAACAAAACTAAGGAGATGATTGTGGACTTCAGGAAACAGCAGAGGGAACACCCCCCTATCCACATCGATGGAACAGTAGTGGAGAGGGTAGCAAGTTTTAAGTTCCTCGGCATACACATCACAGACAAACTGAATTGGTCCACTCACACAGACAGCATCGTGAAGAAGGCGCAGCAGCGCCTCTTCAACCTCAGGAGGCTGAAGAAATTCGGCTTGTCACCAAAAGCACTCACAAACTTCTACAGATGCACAATCGAGAGCATCCTGGCGGGCTGTATCACCGCCTGGTATGGCAACTGCACCGCCCTCAACCGTAAGGCTCTCCAGAGGGTAGTGAGGTCTGCACAACGCATCACCGGGGGCAAACTACCTGCCCTCCAGGACACCTACACCACCCGATGTCACAGGAAGGCCATAAAGATCATCAAGGACATCAACCACCCGAGCCACTGCCTGTTCACCCCGCTATCATCCAGAAGGCGAGGTCAGTACAGGTGCATCAAAGCTGGGACCGAGAGACTGAAAAACAGCTTCTATCTCAAGGCCATCAGACTGTTAAACAGCCACCACTAACACTGAGTGGCTGCTGCCAACACACTGACACTGACTCAACTCCAGCCACTTTAATAATGGGAATTGATGGGAAATGATGTAAATATATCACTAGCCACTTTAAACAATGCTACCTTATATAAATGTTACTTACCCTACATTATTCATCTCATACGCATACGTATATACTGTACTCTATATCATCGACGGTATCCTTATGTAATACATGTATCACTAGCCACTTTATACTACACTATGCCACTTTGTTTACATACTCATCTCATTTGTACATACTGTACCCGATACCATCTACTGTATCTTGCCTATGCTGCTCTGTACCATCACTCATTCATATATCCTTATGTACATATTCTTTATCCCCTTACACTGTGTACAAGACAGTAGTTTGGAATTGTTAGTTAGATTACTTGTTATTACTGCATTGTCGGAACTAGAAGCACAAGCATTTCGCTACACTCGCATTAACATCTGCTAACCATGTGTATGTGACAAATAAAAATTTGATTTGATTTAGTGGGGGTTTAGGTTTGAGAGGTACAAAGACGACTGTTTTAAATGACATAGTGACAGAGCATGGCGCTGACCATGGCACTGGGTTCAGATACACTGTGTCTCCTGTGTTATATTAGTGGGGGTTTAGGTTTGAGAGGTACAAAGACGACTGTTTTAAATGACATAGTGACAGAGCATGGCGCTGACCATGGCACTGGGTTCAGATACACTGTGTCTCCTGTGTTATATTAGTGGGGGTTTAGGTTTGAGAGGTACAAAGACGACTGTTTTAAATGACATAGTGACAGAGCATGGCGCTGACCATGGCACTGGGTTCAGATACACTGTGTCTCCTGTGTTATATTAGTGGGGGTTTAGGTTTGAGAGGTACAAAGACGACTGTTTTAAATGACATAGTGACAGAGCATGGCGCTGACCATGGCACTGGGTTCAGATACACTGTGTCTCCTGTGTTATATTAGTGGGGGTTTAGGTTTGAGAGGTACAAAGACGACTGTTTTAAATGACATAGTGACAGAGCATGGTGCTGACCATGGCACTGGGTTCAGATACACTGTGTCTCCTGTGTTATATTAGTGGGGGTTTAGGTTTGAGAGGTACAAAGACGACTGTTTTAAATGACATAGTGACAGAGCATGGCGCTGACCATGGCACTGGGTTCAGATACACTGTGTCTCCTGTGTTATATTAGTGGGGGTTTAGGTTTGAGAGGTACAAAGACGACTGTTTTAAATGACATAGTGACAGAGCATGGCGCTGACCATGGCACTGGGTTCAGATACACTGTGTCTCCTGTGTTATATTAGTGGGGGTTTAGGTTTGAGAGGTACAAAGACGACTGTTTTAAATTACATAGTGACAGAGCATGGCGCTGACCATGGCACTGGGTTCAGATACACTGTGTCTCCTGTGTTATATTAGTGGGGGTTTAGGTTTGAGAGGTACAAAGACGACTGTTTTAAATGACATAGTGACAGAGCATGGCGCTGACCATGGCACTGGGTTCAGATACACTGTGTCTCCTGTGTTATATTAGTGGGGGTTTAGGTTTGAGAGGTACAAAGACGACTGTTTTAAATGACATAGTGACAGAGCATGGCGCTAACCATGGCACTGGGTTCAGATACACTGTGTCTCCTGTGTTATATTAGTGGGGGTTTAGGTTTGAGAGGTACAAAGACGACTGTTTTAAATGACATAGTGACAGAGCATGGCGCTGACCATGGCACTGGGTTCAGATACACTGTGTCTCCTGTGTTATATTAGTGGGGGTTTAGGTTTGAGAGGTACAAAGACGACTGTTTTAAATGACATAGTGACAGAGCATGGCGCTGACCATGGCACTGGGTTCAGATACACTGTGTCTCCTGTGTTATATTAGTGGGGGTTTAGGTTTGAGAGGTACAAAGACGACTGTTTTAAATGACATAGTGACAGAGCATGGTGCTGACCATGGCACTGGGTTCAGATACACTGTGTCTCCTGTGTTATATTAGTGGGGGTTTAGGTTTGAGAGGTACAAAGACGACTGTTTTAAATGACATAGTGACAGAGCATGGCGCTGACCATGGCACTGGGTTCAGATACACTGTGTCTCCTGTGTTATATTAGTGGGGGTTTAGGTTTGAGAGGTACAAAGACGACTGTTTTAAATGACATAGTGACAGAGCATGGCGCTGACCATGGCACTGGGTTCAGATACACTGTGTCTCCTGTGTTATATTAGTGGGGGTTTAGGTTTGAGAGGTACAAAGACGACTGTTTTAAATGACATAGTGACAGAGCATGGCGCTGACCATGGCACTGGGTTCAGATACACTGTGTCTCCTGTGTTATATTAGTGGGGGTTTAGGTTTGAGAGGTACAAAGACGACTGTTTTAAATGACATAGTGACAGAGCATGGCGCTGACCATGGCACTGGGTTCAGATACACTGTGTCTCCTGTGTTATATTAGTGGGGGTTTAGGTTTGAGAGGTACAAAGACGACTGTTTTAAATGACATAGTGACAGAGCATGGCGCTGACCATGGCACTGGGTTCAGATACACTGTGTCTCCTGTGTTATATTAGTGGGGGTTTAGGTTTGAGAGGTACAAAGACGACTGTTTTAAATGACATAGTGACAGAGCATGGCGCTGACCATGGCACTGGGTTCAGATACACTGTGTCTCCTGTGTTATATTAGTGGGGGTTTAGGTTTGAGAGGTACAAAGACGACTGTTTTAAATGACATAGTGACAGAGCATGGCGCTAACCATGGCACTGGGTTCAGATACACTGTGTCTCCTGTGTTATATTAGTGGGGGTTTAGGTTTGAGAGGTACAAAGACGACTGTTTTAAATGACATAGTGACAGAGCATGGCGCTGACCATGGCACTGGGTTCAGATACACTGTGTCTCCTGTGTTATATTAGTGGGGGTTTAGGTTTGAGAGGTACAAAGACGACTGTTTTAAATGACATAGTGACAGAGCATGGCGCTGACCATGGCACTGGGTTCAGATACACTGTGTCTCCTGTGTTATATTAGTGGGGGTTTAGGTTTGAGAGGTACAAAGACGACTGTTTTAAATGACATAGTGACAGAGCATGGCGCTGACCATGGCACTGGGTTCAGATACACTGTGTCTCCTGTGTTATATTAGTGGGGGTTTAGGTTTGAGAGGTACAAAGACGACTGTTTTAAATGACATAGTGACAGAGCATGGCGCTGACCATGGCACTGGGTTCAGATACACTGTGTCTCCTGTGTTATATTAGTGGGGGTTTAGGTTTGAGAGGTACAAAGACGACTGTTTTAAATGACATAGTGACAGAGCATGGCGCTGACCATGGCACTGGGTTCAGATACACTGTGTCTCCTGTGTTATATTAGTGGGGGTTTAGGTTTGAGAGGTACAAAGACGACTGTTTTAAATGACATAGTGACAGAGCATGGCGCTGACCATGGCACTGGGTTCAGATACACTGTGTCTCCTGTGTTATATTAGTGGGGGTTTAGGTTTGAGAAGTACAAAGACGACTGTTTTAAATGACATAGTGACAGAGCATGGCGCTGACCATGGCACTGGGTTCAGATACACTGTGTCTCCTGTGTTATATTAGTGGGGGTTTAGGTTTGAGAGGTACAAAGACGACTGTTTTAAATGACATAGTGACAGAGCATGGCGCTGACCATGGCACTGGGTTCAGATACACTGTGTCTCCTGTGTTATATTAGTGGGGGTTTAGGTTTGAGAGGTACAAAGACGACTGTTTTAAATGACATAGTGACAGAGCATGGCGCTGACCATGGCACTGGGTTCAGATACACTGTGTCTCCTGTGTTATATTAGTGGGGGTTTAGGTTTGAGAGGTACAAAGACGACTGTTTTAAATGACATAGTGACAGAGCATGGCGCTGACCATGGCACTGGGTTCAGATACACTGTGTCTCCTGTGTTATATTAGTGGGGGTTTAGGTTTGAGAGGTACAAAGACGACTGTTTTAAATGACATAGTGACAGAGCATGGCGCTGACCATGGCACTGGGTTCAGATACACTGTGTCTCCTGTGTTATATTAGTGGGGGTTTAGGTTTGAGAGGTACAAAGACGACTGTTTTAAATGACATAGTGACAGAGCATGGCGCTGACCATGGCACTGGGTTCAGATACGCTGTGTCTCCTGTGTTATATTAGTGGGGGTTTAGGTTTGAGAGGTACAAAGACGACTGTTTTA
>NW_027259926.1:0-20430 GCF_045791955.1 Oncorhynchus clarkii lewisi
GGCAGAATTTTCACTTTTTGTCACGTTCTGACCTCTATTTCCTTTGTTTTGCATTTATTTAGTATGGTCAGGGCGTGAGTTGGGTGGGCAGTCTATGTTTGTTTTTCTATGTTTTGGGTCAGTTCTATGTTTTCGGCCTAGTATGGTTCTCAATCAGAGGCAGGTGTCATTAGTTGTCTCTGATTGAGAATCATACTTAGGTAGCCTGGGTTTCACTGTGTGTTTTGTGGGTGATTGTTCCTGTCTTTGTGTTTGCACCAGATAGGGCTGTTTTGAGTTCTCACGTTTCTTGTTTTCGTTAGTTTGTTCATGTATAGTGTCTTCATTAAAATACAATGAACAACCACCACGCTGCGTTTTGGTCCGCCTCTACTTCACAACAAGAGAACCGTTACAGAATCACCCACCACAACAGGACCAAGCGGTGTGGTAATGGGCAAAGGAAAAAGCAGCAGCAGGAGCAGCGCGAGGAGGTATGGACATGGGAGGACGAACTAGACGGTAAAGGACCTTGGGCTCAGCCAGGAGAGTATCGCCGCCCCAAGGAAGAACGGGAGGCGGCGAAAGCGGAGAGGCGCTGGTATGAGGAGGCAGCGCGGCGTCGTGGATGGAAGCCCGGGAGTCAGCCCCAAAAATTTCTTGGGGGGGGGCTAACAGGGAGTATGGCTACGCCAGGTAGGAGACCTGAGCCAACTTCCTGTGGTTACCGGGGGGCTAGAGAGACCGGGCAGGCACCGTGTTATGCTGTGGAGCGCACGGTGTCCCCAGTGCGGGTGCACAGCCCGGTGCGGTACATTCCAGCTCCGCGTATCGGCCGGGCTAGAGTGGGCATCGAGCCAAGTGCCATGAAGCCGGCTCTACGCATCTGGTCTCCAGTGCGTCTCCTTGGGCCGGCTTACATGGCACCAGCCTTGCGCACGGTGTCCCCGGTTCGCCTGCATAGCCCAGTGCGGGCTATTCCACCTCGCCGCACTGGCAGGGCGACCGGGACCATTCAACCGGGTAAGGTTGGGCAGGCTCGGTGCTCAAGAGCTCCAGTGCGCCTGCACGGCCCGGTCTATCCGTCACCACCTCCACACCCCAGCCCTCCGGTGGCAGCTCCCCGTACCAGGCTGTCTCTCCGGCCCATCCGTCCAGAGCCTTCCTCCTCTCCAGCGCTGCCGGAGTCTCCCGCCTCTCCGGCGCTACCAGAGCCTTCCTCCTCTCCAGCGCTGCCGGAGCCTCCCGCCTGTCCGGCGCCTCTGCCGGAGCCTCCCGCCTGTCCGGCGCCTCTGCCGGAGCCTCCCGTCTGCCCGGCGCCTCTGCCGGAGCCTCCCGTCTGCCCAGCGCCAGCGCCGCCCGTCTGCCCAACGCCGCCAGCGCCGCCCGTCTGCCCAGCGCCGCCAGCGCCGCCCGTCTGCCCAACGCCGCCAGCGCCGCCCGTCTGCCCAGCGCCGCCAGCGCCGCCCGTCTGCCCAGCGCCGCCAGCGCCGCCCGTCTGCCCAGCGCCGCCAGCGCCGCCCGTCTGCCCAGCGCCGCCAGCGCCGCCCGTCTGCCCAGCGCCGCCAGTGCCGCCCGTCTGCCAGGGGCCGCCAATGCCGCCCGTCAGCCAGGGGCCGCCAGTGCCGCCCGTCAGCCAGGGGCCGCCAGTGCCGCCCGTCAGCCAGGGGCCGCCAGTGCCGCCCGTCAGCCAGGGGCCGCCAGTGCCGCCAGTCAGCCAGGGGCCGCCAGTGCCGCCCGTCAGCCAGGGGCCGCCAGTGCCGCCCGTCAGCCAGGGGCCGCCAGTGCCGCCCGTCAGCCAGGGGCCGCCAGTGCCGCCAGTCAGCCAGGGGCCGCCAGTGCCGCCAGTCAACCAGGGGCCGCCAGTGCCGCCAGTCAGCCAGGGGCCGCCAGTGCCGCCAGTCAACCAGGGGCCGCCAGTGCCGCCAGTCAGCCAGGGGCCGCCAGTCAGCCAGGGGCCGCCAGTGCCGCCCGTCAGCCAGGGGCCGCCAGTGCCGCCCGTCAGCCAGGGGCCGCCAGTGCCGCCCGTCAGCCAGGGGCCGCCAGTGCCGCCAGTCAGCCAGGGGCCGCCAGTGCCGCCAGTCAACCAGGGGCCGCCAGTGCCGCCAGTCAGCCAGGGGCCGCCAGTGCCGCCAGTCAACCAGGGGCCGCCAGTGCCGCCAGTCAGCCAGGGGCCGCCAGTCAGCCAGGGGCCGCCAGTGCCGCCAGTCAGCCAGGGGCCGCTAGAGCCCCTCCGCCCGGAGCAGCTGCCCCTCTGTCCCGAGCAGCTGCCCCTCTGTCCCGAGCTGCTGCCGCCCCTCTGTCCCGAGCTGCTGCCGCCCCTCGGTCCCGAGCAGCTGCCGCCCCTCTGTCCCGAGCTGCTGCCGCCCCTCTGTCCCGAGCAGCTGCCGCCCCTCTGTCCCGAGCAGCTGCCGCCCCTCTGTCCCGAGCAGCTGCTTCACCTCTGTCCCGAGCTGCCCCTCTGTCCCAAGCAGCCCCTCTGTCCAGTGGGGTCATTGAGAGGGGTGGGCATGGGGAGTAAGCCACGGAGGCGGACAATAAGGCGGACTAAGACAATGGCGAAGTGGGGTCCGCGTCCCGCGCCAGAGCCGCCACCGCGGACAGACGCCCACCCAGACCCTCCCCTATAGGTCAAGGTTTTGCGGCCGGAGTCCGCACCTTTGGGGGGGGGTACTGTCACGTTCTGACCTCTATTTCCTTTGTTTTGCATTTATTTAGTATGGTCAGGGCGTGAGTTGGGTGGGCAGTCTATGTTTGTTTTTCTATGTTTTGGGTCAGTTCTATGTTTTCGGCCTAGTATGGTTCTCAATCAGAGGCAGGTGTCATTAGTTGTCTCTGATTGAGAATCATACTTAGGTAGCCTGGGTTTCACTGTGTGTTTTGTGGGTGATTGTTCCTGTCTTTGTGTTTGCACCAGATAGGGCTGTTTTGAGTTCTCACGTTTCTTGTTTTCGTTAGTTTGTTCATGTATAGTGTCTTCATTAAAATACAATGAACAACCACCACGCTGCGTTTTGGTCCGCCTCTACTTCACAACAAGAGAACCGTTACACTTTTGGATAAATAGCGTGCCCAATTTCAACTTCCTGCTACTCATGCCAAGAATATAAGATATGCATATTATTAATAGATTTGGATGGAAAACACTGAAGTTTCTAAAACTGTTTGAATCATGTCTGTGAGTATAACAGAACTTATGTAGCAGGCAAAACCCCCAGGACTAACTGTTCCCTATATTGTCTTTGCCATTGGATATTTAATAGGAACCTATTTTCAGTTTTTACCGCTTCCACTTGATGTTGCCAGTATTTGGAATATGGTTGAGGTTATTCCTTTGTCTTATGAAGAAGTAGGCCAAATCGGAACATGGGGCACTTTTGTGAGTTGCGCAAGACGTGAAGAGCAGAGCTGGTTTCGTTCCGTTCATGTATTGAATACAGATTGCCCCGTCTACAATTTGATCGATTATTAACGTTTAAAAATACCTAACGTTATATTACAAAAGTAGTTTGAAATATTTTGGCAAAGTTTATAGGCAACTTTTGAAATATTTTGTAGTGACGTTGTGTTTTTCTAAGCTGTTTTTTTCTGGATCAAACGCGCTTTATAAATGAACATTTTCGATATATATGGACGGAATTAATCGTACAAAAGGACCAATTATGATGTTTATGGGACATATTGGATTGCCAACATAAGAAGCTCGTCAAAGGTAATGCATATTTTATATTTTATTTCAGCGTTTTGTGTAGTGCCTGCTACGCTAGCTCCTTTGTTTACTGCTGGTGCAGATGGATGCAGGCTATCAGATAATAGCTTCTTATGCTTTCGCGCAAAAGCATTTTTAAAATCTGACATGTTGGCTGGATTCACAACGAGTGTAGCTTTAATTGAGTATCTTACATGTGTGATTTAATGAAAGTTTGAATTTTATAGCATTTTATTTGAATCTGGCGCTCTGCATTTCCCCTGGCAATTGGCCAGTTGAGATGCTAGCGTCTCCCCTATCCATAAGAGGTTTTAATACTATAGCCCATAGAAACGCATCGAATAACACATTTATAAATGGCGAAAAAGACAGTAAATAAATGTGTCATAAGGAATAAGATTTTGAAGTGCATGTCATATATCTAGGAGAAAGCTGAAAAAAATGGTGCAACCAGGAATACGACTTTCCCAAAGCAGATCCTTTGTTTGCACCTCCCAGGGAAATTGAACTGATTCCAGAGGCCGCCCCAAAACAACTCCGGCGGGGGAGACGAATTCGGAGAGGTCTTCTAGTCTGAGGAGGCACGCACACCACCCACCACTTCCAAGTTTTTTTACTCGCTAATATTCAGTTGATGAATAATAAAGTTGACGAGCTAAGGGCAAGGGTTTCTTTCCAGAGAGACATCAGGGATTGTAACATACTCTGTTTCACGGAACCATGGTTCTATCGGGATATACTGTCTGAGTCGGTCCAACCAGTTGGGGTCTCAGTTCATGGCACAGACAGTAATATATTACAATCATGGTGTAATTGTGATAACTTACAGGAACTCATGTCCTGTTGTTCACCCGACCTAGAATACCTCACAAACAAATGCCAACCGTATTATCGCCGAAGATAATTTTCTTCGGTTATAGTCACGGCCGTGTATATCCCCCCTCAAGCCGATACCACAATGGCCCTCTGTCACGTTCTGACCTTAGTTCCTTCATTTTGTCTTTGACCTTAGTTCCTTTATGGTTCTCAATTAGAGGCAGCTGTCGATCGTTGTCTCTGATTGAGAATCATACTTAGGTAGCCTGTTTTCCCCATTTTAGTTGTGGGTGATTGTTTTCTGTTTAGGTTGTTTCCCTGACAGAACTATGCGCTTTCGTTTTCTCCGTTTGTCATTTTGTTTGAGTGTTTTTTTGTGAACATTAAATATGAACAATTTCCACGCTGCGCTTTGGTCTCATTATATATAGTATAGGAGATGTTGTACCCACTGTGACTATTAAAACCTACCTTATTAACCAGAAACCATGGATAGATGGCAGCATTCGCGCAAAACTGAAAGCGAGAACAATCACATTTAACCATGGCAAGGTGACTGGGAATATAGCAGAATACAAACAATGTAGTTATTCCCTCAGAAAGGCAATCAAACAGGCAAAACATCAGTATAGAAACAAAGTTACAATTCAACGGCTCAGACACAAGACGAAAGGAAAACCAGCCACGTCGCGGACACCAAAGTCTTGATTCCAGACAAGCTAAACACGTTCTTTACCCGTTTTGTGGACTCTCCTTCTCCATGGCCGACGTGATTAAGACATTTAAGCGTGTTAGCCCCAGCAAGGCTGCCGGCCCAGACGACATCCCTAGCTGCATCTTCAGAGCATGCGCAGACCAGCTGGCTGGTGTGTTTACGGACATATTCAATCTCTCCCTATCCCAGTCTGCAGTCTCCACAGGCTTCAAAGTGGCCACCATTGTTCCTGTACCCAAGAAAGCAAAGGTAACTGAACTAAAAGACTATCGCCCCGTAGCACTCACTTCTGTCATCATGAAGTGCTTTGAGAGACTAGTGAAGGATCCACCTCTACCTTACCTGTCACCCTAGACCCACTTCAATTTGCTTACTGCCCCAATAGCTCCACAGACGATGCAATCGCCATCGCACTGCCACTGCCCTATCCCATCTGGACAAGAGAAATTCCTTTGCAAGAATGCTGTTCATTGACTTTAGCTCAGCATTCAACACTGTAGTACCCTCCAAGCTCATCATTAAGCTAGAAGCCCTGGGTCTGATCCCCGCCCTTTGCAACTGGGTCCTGGACTTCCTGATGGGCCGCCCCCAGGTGGTGAAGGTAGGAAACAACACCTCCACTTCGCTGATCCTCAACACTGGGGCTCCACAAGGGTGCTTGCTCAGCCCCCTCCTGTTCACCCATGACTGTGTGGCCAAGCACGCCTCCAACTCAATCATCAAGTTTGCAGACGACCTTGTTGTGGGCTTGATTACCAACCATGATGAGACAGCCTACATGGAGGACATGAGGGCTCTGGGAGTGCGGTGTCAGGAAAATAATCTCTCACTCAACATCAACAAAACAAAGGAGTTAATCATGGACTTCAGGAAACAGCAGAGGGAGCACCCTCCCTATCCACATCGACCGGACCGCGCTGGCGAAGGTGGAAAGCTTCAAGTTCCTCGGCGTACTGATCACTGACAAACTGAAATGGTCCACCCACACAGACAGTGTGGTGAAGAAGGCACAACAGCGCCTCTTTAACATCAGGAGGCTGAAAAAATGTGGCTTGGCACCTAAAACCCACAAACTTTTACAGATGCACAATTTAGAGCCTCTTTTCGAGCTATTACGGAAACTGCACAGCCAGGCAAACAGTGGCACAGAGGCTGCTGATAACTGTTTAACAGTCTGATGGCCTTGAGATAGAAGCTGTTTTTCAGGCTTTCGGTGCACCTGTTCTAACTTTGCCTTCTGGATGATAGCGGGGTGAACATGCAGTGGCTTGGGTGGTTGTTGTCCTTGATGATACATAAACTTGAAATCACTGGCCACTTTAATAAATGGAACACAATTCACTTTAATAATGTTTACATATCTTACATTACTCATCTCATATCTCACCTCTCATCTCAAATCACTGAAGCTGCAGCCTCTTACCTCTCTCACTAGCTTTAAGCACCCGCTGTCTGAGCAGCTCACAGATCACTGCACCTGTACATGGCCCATCTGTAAATAGCCCATCCAAATAGCTCATCCCCATACTGTATTTATTTATTTATTTAGCGCTTTTGCACCCCTGTAGCTCTACTTGCACATTAATCTTCTGCACATCAATCACTCTAGTGTCTAATTGATATATTGTAATTACTTCGCCAACATGGCCTATTTATTGCCTTTACCTCCCTTTTCTTACCTCTTTTGCACACACTGTATATAGATTTTATTCGACTGTATGTTTTGTTTATTCCATGTGTAACTCTGTGATGTTGTATGTGTCGAACTGCTTTGCATTTTTTATTGGCCAGGTCGCAGTTGTAAATGAGAAATTGTTCTCAACTTGCCTACCTGGCTAAATAAAGGTGAAATAAATCAAATCAAATAAAAAATGTATATACTGTATTCTATACTATTATACTGTATCTCAGTCTATGCCGCTCTGACATTGCTAGTCCATGTATTAAATATTCCTTCATTCCTTTACTTCGATTTTTGTGTATTGGGTGTTGTTGTGTATGTTGTGAAATTGTTAGATATTACTGCACTGGAGCTAGAAACACAAACATTTCGCTACACCCACAATAACATCTGCTAAACATGTGTATGTGACCAATACAATTTTATTTGAAGCTCAGGAAATATATATTTAAAAAAATCTCTCTATATATATATATTGGACACACAATTAACCCCTTAGTTTTGAAGGTAATCCGTTTGTATGGGTTACCTTCAGACGAGTTCCGTGAAACTTGTGTGGGATGTAGAGAACAATGGAGACACCGTCTCATCTTTCCATATTAGTTTGTAGGCCAACTTTACAGATATTATCATCAAAGATCGTTTTTTGGGATGTCTCCTGGTCTAACAAACAGCGCTGTAGCTCTGCCACTTAACACCGCACATGTGGAAGGGTGACATAGTTGAATGCGGTGGATTGAGACGTAGACAAAAACACATATCTCAAGCTTAAACTGTCGGATTTACGCAATAGACTCTTAAGTTAACCAAAAATGTGCAAGGTCCTCTTGTTGAAGTCGTTGCATCGCCTGAACTGTATCTGTTAAAGACATGATATATACTGTATACACTGAGTGTACAAATCATTTGGAACACCTGCTCTTTCCATGACATAGACGAACCAGGTAAAAACTATCCGTTCTTGATGTCACTTGTTAAGTCTGCTTCAATCATTTCAGACGAAGGGGAGGAGACAGGTTAATTTCATTAGGGTAGGGGGCACTATTTTCACCTCCGGATGAAAAACATGCCCAAAGTAGACTGCCTGCTACTCAGGCCAAGAAGCTAGGATATGCATAATTGATATATTTGAATAGAAAACACTCTAATGTTTCCAAAACTGTTAAAATAATGTATGTGAGTATAACAGAACTGATCTGGCAGGCGAAAACCTGAGAAAAATACATCCAGGAAGTGGGATTTTGTTAACGTTTGTAGTTTTCTATTGAATGCCATTACAGTATCCATTGACTTAGGACTCAAATTACACTTCCTATAGCTTCCACTAGATGTCAAGAGTCTTTAGAAATGAGGGAGTAAAACCACTTTGAATGAGTGGACCATTCATTGTCCCAGAGGTTTTTCATGTGCATCAAACTTGTTGCTCCTTCAGTCACGAGCTGGGGTGTAATGTTACTAATTTGTCCAGATGCTTAGGAATTCTTCAAATCGGGATGTGAAACTCCATAAACCAGCTGCATGTGTTTTCATTGTGAAATGACAAAATAGATATCTATAAAAAATACCCTAAAATGAAAGATGACATTATGTACTGTTTCCACATGTTCATCATTTGTCAGTTTGTGTGCTCACTCACCATCTAATGACTGACATGGCTGTCTCAGTGGCTAAAGGAAATCCAGAGGTATTTCTTGTTGTTAAATATGTTTAATCATCTTTAGCACTCTGCTTCAAATATTCACATGACAATTATTGTCTCACCAAAAACAATAGTAAAAGAGCCACTACATTACCCCCTTGCTATCTTCAGCAACTGAGCCCAATCTCTTGTGTTGCCTTTAGGAAGTTGCTGGCCAGGCGTATGTATGCAGTGCCTTGCAAAAGTATTCACCCCCCTTGGTGTTTTTCCTATTTTGTTGCATTATAGTCTGTAATTTAAATAGATTTTTATTTGGATTTCATGTAATGGACATACACAAAACAGTCTAAATTGGTTTAATGAAATGAAAAAAATTACTTATTTCAAAAATAAAAAAAACAAAAGTGGTGCATGCATATGTATTCACCCCCTTTGCTATGAAGCCCTGGTGCAACCAATTACCTTCAGAAGTCACATAATTAGTTAAATAATTTCACCTGTGTACAATCTAAGTGTCACATGATCTGTCACATGATGTCAGTATATATACACCTGTTCTGAAAGGCCTCGGAGTCTGCAACACAACTAAGCAAGGGGCATCACGAAGGAGATCTCCAAACAGGTCAGGGACAAAGCTGTTGAGAAGTACTGATCAGGGTTGGGTTATAAAAAAAATATCAGAAACTTTGAACATCCAACGGAGTACCATTAAATCCATTATTAAAAAATTGAAAGAATATGGCACCACATCAAACCTGCCAAAAGAGTGCCGCCCACCAAAATTCACGGACCAGGCAAGGGCATTAATCAGAAATAACCCTGAAGGAGCTGCAAAGCTCCACCACAGAGATTGGTGTATCTGTCAATAGGACTACTTTAAGCCGTACACTCCACAGAGCAGGGCTTTATGGAAGAGTGGCCAGAAAAAGCAATTTCTTAGCCTTTTTGGGATAGGGGGCAGCATTTTCACTTTTGGATAAATTATCGATATTTCTGCTTTTTGTGACTCCTATCTTTGGCTGGAAAAATGGCTGTTTTTTTCCGACTTGGCTATGACCTAACATAATCATTGATTATGCTTTAGCTGTAAACCATTTTTTAAATTGTAAATTGGACACGATTGGTAAATTAACCAGATGTTTATCTTTAATTTGCTGTATTGGACTTGTTAATGTGTGAAGGTTACATATTAAAAAAAAAAAAAAATGAATTTCTGTCATGGGAATTTTACAACTCCTATATGTGTTCATTAACCAATTCAATTAACTTCTTGACGCTACCCATCCCTTTAGCGGGATCATTTTCGTCAGCAACCGCTGAATAGCATAGCGCAACAGTCAAAGAATATTACTAAAAAATATTCATATTCATGAAATCACAAGTGCAATATTGCAAAACACAGTTTAGCCTTTTGTTAATCCACCTGTCGTCTCAGATTTTGAAATTATGCTTTAAAGTGAAAGCAATCCAAGCGTTTGTGTAAATGTATCGATAGCATAACATACCATTATGTACACTAAGCATTAAGTAGCTAGGTCACGAAAATCAGAAAAGCAATCAAATTAATAGTTTACCTTTGATGATCTTTGGATGTTTTCACTCACGAGACTCCCAGTTACACAACAAACGTTCCTTTTGTTCCATAAAGATTATTTTCATACCCAAAATACCTCTGTTTGTTTGTCGCGTTATGTTCAGAAATCCACCGGAAAGAGCGGTCACGACAACTCAGACGCATATTCCAAATAATATCCATAATGTCCCCAGAAACATGTCAAACGCTTTTTATAATCAATCCTCGGGTTGTTTTTAAAATATAGATTTGATAATATATCAAACAGGTGTGTAGGTTTTTCATAAAACACCGGAAGAACAATGTTCGCTTTACTCTGTAGGGCAAAACTCACTCTGAGAGCCCCCACATATCCACTTCCGCAATGTGATCTTTCACGCTAAATTGTCAAAATAAAAGCCTGAAACTATGTCTAAAGACTGTTGAGACCTTAGGGAAGCCATAGAAAAGGGAATCTGGTTGATATCCCTTTAAATGGAGGATAGGCATGCATAGGAACAGAGAGGTTTCAAAATAAGAGGCACTTCCTGATTGGATTTTCCTCAGGTTTTCACCTGCAATATCATTTCTGTTATACTCACAGACAATATTTTTACAGTTTTGAAAACTTTAGTGTTTTCTATCCTGATATGACAATTATATGCATATTCTAGTGGGGCTGAGAAATAGGCAGTTTCAAATGAGTACATTTTTTACCAAAAACGAAAATACTGCCCCCTACACGCAAAAGGTTAAAATCACTCTGTCTGTTTCTAAGAAATTGCAAGATCCTTATTTGCATAAAATAGACAGAGACCAGTCTATCAAAAATGAGCCAATAGCATTTATTCTCGGAGCGCGCTGCCCATAGAACCCTGTACAACAGTTTATATATCAAATATGACATCATCGGTTATAAAATGAATCTCCTCCTCTCGACCAGGACAAAGCAGGTTCAAAAGTTCATTCCAACTTTCTAGCGCACACACGGCACACACTATATCTGGATAAACTTCTGAAGTCTCACCATAGTTTATCACTACTTAGCAGACAGTTCCAGATACGGAAAACCTGGAGAGGCTCTCGCTGTCTTATATGATCGCCACAGAGTTATAGTTGAGTCGGTTCAAACATAGGTTAATGATTCTCTTTGCTTACTTAAGACACACACACACACACACACATTACTTCCTACACAATGGTTATCATTTCCAATTACCCCTTATCCATGCTACATAACCTCTTTCTTAGGAACTAACATTATTAATCAGATATTGTAAAACAGGGTAGAGTTTAATTAGTTATAGTTCTATTGAAATGTAGATATTGTCTAGTCATTATTCATAAAATTCCTATCAATTTCTCACGCTGCCTTTTCAGCGGAATGTTGTCGAGGGGTTCCCCTGTGCTAGAAAGGTTAAAACAGACAAAACAGATATGCTTGTTCTAGGTTCTAAGAAGCAAAGATATCTGCTGTCAGATCTGAAAATGAATTTTGATGGTTGAACAGTCGTCTCAAATAAAACTGAAGGAACTCAGCGTTACTCTGGACCCTGATCTCTCCTTCGACAAACATAACATAGGACTCAATGTTACACAACACATGTATGTTTTGTTCGATAAAGTTCATATTTATATCCAAAAACCTCCGTTTACAATGGCGCCATGTTCAGAAATGCCTCCAAATCATCCGGTGAAATTGCAGATAGCCTCATCATAAACTTTGATGAAAGATACAAGTGTTTTACATAGAATTAAAGATAAACTTGTTCTTAACTTCTGTTAACCGCTGTGTCAGATTTCAAAAAAGCTTTACAGCGAAAGCATATTATTCAATAATCTGAGTACCTAGTCCACTTGTTGAAACAGCTCTTATTCGACACCCTTCCACAATAGAAGCCTCAAACAACTTTTTAAAGACTGTTGACATCTGCTGGAAGCCTTGGGAAGTGCAATCTGGCCCCATAGACACAGCATATTGGATAGGCAGTCACTTAAATGAAACTACAAACCTCAGATTTCCCACTTCCTGGTTGGATTTGTCCCAAGTTTTCGCCTGCCATATGATTTCTGCTATACGCACAGACATTACTTTAACAGTTTTGGAAACTTTAGAGTGTTTTCTATCCAAATCTACTACTTATATGTATAGAGATTTTTCGAGTTTCCATTCATAATACATAACAATGATAACATTTCAATTAAATGTGTTTAACCTCTTTGATCTCTAGGGGCGCTATTTCATTTTTGGATAAAAAACGTTCCCGTTTTAAGCGCGATATTTTGTCACGAAAAGATGCTCGACTATGCATATTCTTGACAGTTTTTGAAAGAAAACACTCTGAAGTTTCAGAATCTGCAAAGATATTGTCTGTAAGTGCCCCAGAACTCATTCTACAGGCGAAACAAAGATGATGCGTCAACCAGGAAATGAGCAGAATTTCTGAAGCTCTGTTTTCCATTGTCTCCTTATATGGCTGTGATTGCGCAAGGAATGAGCCTACACTTTCTGTCGTTCCCCCAAGGCGTTAGCAGCATTGTGACGTATTTGTAGGCATATCATTGGAAGATTGACCATAAGACATTTTCCAAGTGTCCGCCTGGTGTCCTTGCGTCGAAATTGGAGCGTAAAGCCAGGTGCAATTATTTTTCCATTTGAGAGCAAGGAGAAACCAGGCTTCCACGAAGGATATATCATTGAAGAGATATGTGGAAAAACACCTTGAGGATTGATTCTAAACCACGTTTGCCATGTTTCAGTCGATATTATGGAGTTAATTTGGAAAATAGTTCGCGTTTTGAGGGCTGAATTTTCTTTTTTTTTTTTTTTTTTTTTTTTTTTTGGTAGCCAAATGTGATGTACAAAACGAAGCTATTTCTAATACACAAAGAATCTTTTTGGAAAAACTGAGCATCTGCTATCTAACTGAGAGTCTCCTCATTGAAAACATCAGTAGTTCTTCAAAGGTAAGTTATTTTATTTGAAGGCTTTACTTGTTTTTGTGATAGTTGCCTGCTAAATGCTAACGCTAATGCTAACGCTAAATGCTACGCTAGCTAGCTACTGTTACACAAATGATTGTTTTCCTATGGTTGAAAAGCATATTTTGAAAATCTGAGATGACAGTGTTGTTAACAAAAGGCTAAGCTTGAGAGATAGCATATTTATTTCATTTCATTTGCGATTTTCATGAATAGTTAACGTTGCGTTATGGTAATGAGCTTAGGTCTATAAATAGAATCCCGGATCCGGGTTTGGTCGTCGCAACAGGTTAATGCAGGCCTGAATCATGTGATTGAATATATCTATTGTTCCCTGGACGGCAGAAAAGACTGAACTGGAACGTTTGCCGAAATAGAATGCAACTGTTCAGCTACAGCGACCAACACATATCAGTTTGCTACTAGCTAATTTTGCAGTCTGGTTGACATGGATCGATTTATTGTAAAAAAAAGAAAATGGAAATCTATTGACAATGAAAATGACGGGCAAGAGCTGGAGAACAACATGACAGTCTTGTCTTTGTGATACAGAGTAGGTGAATGGATAATCTCCATATGTGTGATAGTGTGGAGGTGCTTTGCTGGTGACACTGTCAGGGATTTATTTAGAATTCAAGGCACACTTAACCAGCATGCCTACCACGGCATTCTGCAGCGATATGCCATCCCATCTGGTTTGCGCTTAATGGGACTATAATTTGTTTTTCAACAGTGCAATGATCCAAAACACCTCCAGGCTGTGTAAGCGCTATTTGACCAAGAAGGAGAGTGATGGAGTGCTCTATCAGATGACCTGGCCTCCAGAATCACCCGACATCAACCCAATTGAGATGATTTGGGATGAGTTGGACCACAGAGTGAAGGAAAAGCAGACAACAAGTGCTCAGAATGTGGGAACACCTTTAAGTCTATTGAAAAAGCATTCCAGGTGAAGCTGGTTGAGAGAATGCCAAGAGTGTGCATAGCTGTCATCAAGGCAAAGGGTGGCTACTGTGAAGAATCTAAAATCTAAAATATGTTTTGATTTGATTAACACTATTTTGGTTACTACATTATACTTAAGTGGTATTTCATAGTTTGTATGTCTTCACTATTATTCTACAATGTAGAAAAAAATAATAATAATAAGAAAAACCCTTTAATGAGTAGTTGTGTCCAAACATTTGACTGGTATTGTATATGGTGGGGCTCAATGATGCGTCGCCACTATATATTTATATTCCAGACTCTGACATTTCTCATTGTGACTCTTCTTAATTTCTTTATTTGTGTGTATTGTTAGGAATACCTGCACTGTTGGAGCTAGAAACATAAGCATTTCGCTGCACCTGCGATAACATCTGCAAAATATGTGTACATGACCAATACAATTTGATTTGATATCGTGGTATAAAAGTTTATTTTGACATTTATAAAGACAAACTTTTATAAAAAGAATAGTAGCTCTCTTGACACTGCCATGTTAATCTGAGCCTTGCTGTTGGAAGCTCATTACATTGTCCAACTTTCAGCTGTCGCAGATTCACCTCCCCCTTCACTCGCCAACTTTTGTCTATAGTTGGCTTTGTTAGCTTTACCACTTGAACACACCATCATGGCTTGTTCGATATTGCAGCTGAAAGTGTAGGCAACTTCTGACTGATCTACAAATCACCTTGCATGATAAATAATGACTCATTATTTGTAGATCATTCAGACAGTCATAATTCACCTATGATACAGTTTTGACGCTCTCGAACACGGCCACTGACTCCTACAGTTGGAGAGCGGAGGTCAAAGTTGAGCCACTGAGGCAGTCAAATGACCAACTTCAAAAGCACCACTGGGGTAAAGCCTGAAATCAAACTTGAATGTTTTGAAATTATTTGCCTACATTATAGATTTGCCTACTGTATAAATGTTCCTAGGGCCGGTTTTAACATTTCTTCAGTGTTGCAGAAGCTGACTGGAAAACCCAGTGATAAAGCATGTGGTAAATTACAGGCATTGTTTGTTTTTTTGGGGGGGGGGGCTTGTGGTTGTTGTTAATGTCACAAAATGGCATTACTCCAATAGACCTTCTGTATAGAGTACATGAGGACTTTGTAAGTATGAGATCCATTTTCTTTTTATTATACTGTGATATTGTAACGAGCAGCCTGGTGACCTAGAGGACGGAGAGGGAGCACACGTGACATAAATAAGGCCATTATGGGTGGTCCGGTGGCTATTAGTATTTCTATGGCAGCAGAAAGATTAATTGTGAGTATAACTTACATTTAAAATATGAACATTTGCAAGGATATTATTTAACTGCAAACACAAAATTAAAATCATAAGTAATGAAAGTAGTTTTCTTCAGATGTACAGTGCCTTGCGAAAGTATTCGGCCCCCTTGAACTTTGCGACCTTTTGCCACATTTCAGGCTTCAAACATAAAGATATAAAACTGTATTTTTTTGTGAAGAATCCACAACAATTGGGACACAATCATGAAGTGGAACGACATTTATTGGATATTTCAAACTTTTTTAACAAATCAAAAACTGAAAAATTGGGCGTGCAAAATTATTCAGCCCCTTTACTTTCAGTGCAGCAAACTCTCTCCAGAAGTTCAGTGAGGATCTCTGAATGATCCAATGTTGACCTAAATGACTAATGATGATAAATACAATCCACCTGTGTGTAATCAAGTCTCCGTATAAATGCACCTGCACTGTGATAGTCTCAGAGGTCCGTTAAAAGCGCAGAGAGCATCATGAAGAACAAGGAACACACCAGGCAGGTTCGAGATACTGTTGTGAAGAAGTTTAAAGCCGGATTTGGATACAAAAAGATTTCCCAAGCTTTAAACATCCCAAGGAGCACTGTGCAAGCGATAATATTGAAATGGAAGGAGTATCAGACCACTGCAAATCTACCAAGACCTGGCCGTCCCTCTAAACTTTCAGCTCATACAAGGAGAAGACTGATCAGAGATGCAGCCAAGAGGCCCATGATCACTCTGGATGAACTGCAGAGATCTACAGCTGAGGTGGGAGACTGTCGGGAGACTGTCGACTGACAATCAGTCGTATATTGCACAAATCTGGCCTTTATGGAAGAGTGGCAAGAAGAAAGCCATTTCTTAAAGATATCCATAAAAAGTGTTGTTTAAAGTTTGCCACAAGCCACCTGGGAGACACACCAAACATGTGGAAGAAGGTGCTCTGGTCAGATGAAACCAAAATTGAACTTTTTGGCAACAATGCAAAACGTTATGTTTGGCGTAAAAGCAACACAGCTGAACACACCATCCCCACTGTCAAACATGGTGGTGGCAGCATCATGGTTTGGGCCTGCTTTTCTTCAGCAGGGACAGGGAAGATGGTTAAAATTGATGGGAAGATGGATGGAGCCAAATACAGGACCATTCTGGAAGAAAACCTGATGGAGTCTGCAAAAGACCTGAGACTGGGACGGAGATTTGTCTTCCAACAAGACAATGATCCAAAACATAAAGCAAAATCTACAATGGAATGGTTCAAAAATAAACATATCCAGGTGTTAGAATGGCCAAGTCAAAGTCCAGACCTGAATCCAATCGAGAATCTGTGGAAAGAACTGAAAACTGCTGTTCACAAATGCTCTCCATCCAACCTCACTGAGCTCGAGCTGTTTTGCAAGGAGGAATGGGAAAAAATGTCAGTCTCTCGATGTGCAAAACTGATAGAGACATACCCCAAGCGACTTACAGCTGTAATCGCAGCAAAAGGTGGCGCTACAAAGTATTAACTTAATACTGAATAATTTTGCACGCCCAATTTTTCAGTTTTTGATTTGTTAAAAAAGTTTGAAATATCCAATAAATGTCGTTCCACTTGATTGTGTCCCACTTGTTGTTGATTCTTCACAAAAAAATACAGTTTTATATCTTTATGTTTGAAGCCTGAAATGTGGCAAAAGGTCGCAAAGTTCAAGGGGGCCGAATACTTTCGCAAGGCACTGTATATGTGACCAAAAGATGCATTTCTGTATTCCCAGTAAGGGAGAATCCATAGATAAGGTCCCAATGAATTTATTTAATTTGACTGATTTTCTCATATGAACTGTAACTCAGTATGATCTTTGAAATGATTGCATGCTGCATTTATATTTTTGTTCATTATATGTGTAATGCTCATTCATGGTTAATGTTTGGACAGCTTTGCATACAGTGTAAATCATACATATTTTGGAGCACTAGCTAAATGTCCCATTCATAAAGGAAGTAGCCTTATCGTGACTCATTTAATATTTGTTTATGATTCTTGCCATTGCAAAAGTATGAATTGGATTCAATACTGTATTTTAATTCAAATGGCAGCTTCTTGCGCAATCGTTTTCTGTAATAAGGAATTATTGTCCGATAATAAAATATATTGGGGGTAAGGAGGTGAGAGCATTTACCAGAAGTAGGCTACAGTTCTCCATTGTTTATACAAACATTATTGTTACAACCGCGCGCACACACAGTTCGAAGAAAGAAGAGGTACAATGAAGGAAGTGACATGCTGATGAACTACACAATCTAGGTCTAGGACACAGACACAGACATTGTTCTATGGATATTGTACAATATAATAATATAGCAATGAAGCAAATTATATGAGGAATCTATTTGTTGTTCTGTTTCAATGATGTCTATGGTGCTTCAAATTAAATGTTAGTTTCAAATTCTGATTTGAGCCACATCATGTCTGACAGCTCTAGGCCTATAGTAATACCCCACTGTACATAAGCATTTTTCAAACCTCTCCTCTGGGACCCCCAGCCAGTCCATGCATTTTAACTATTTCAGAACTAGGACACCTGATTTAAGTTGTTAACTAATAATCAAAACCTTAAGTACTTGAATCAGGTCAGCTAGTTCAGATTTAAATTTGCATTACCTGATTTGGCATATCTTTGTTTAATGTATAAGGCCAGATTCAAAAGCCTTTTCGATGATCCCAAGGTCCTAAAATAGAAAATAAAATACCGTGACGGTCCATGTTATCACTATTTTAAAACAAATACGTGTTAATAGGGCAATTAATATAGTACAGAAAATGCATGTATTTAGTGGAATGTACTGTACTTCGGAATTGTAAAGGTCTGCCACATCTCTCCTTTGAGAGATAACTAACGGAAATTGGATTATGATGATATAATATTCAATATAATTTAAACACCAAGCCCCATAGTCTCGTGCTGTGAGTCTGACAACAATTGTAGGCATGCTATTATTTTATATTACTGAAATGTACAATGGGTGTTCAAAACATTATGAACACCTGTTCTTTCCATGACATGGTACATCCAGGTGTAAACTATGTTCCCTTACTGATGTCACTTGATAATTCCACTTCAAATATTGTAGATGAAGGGGAGGAGACGGGTTAAAGAAGGATTTTTAAGCCTTGAGACAATTGGGACATGGATTGTGTCTGTGTGCCATTCCAGAGGGTGAGTGCCTTTGAACGGGGTATGTTAGTAGGAAGGTGTTCTTAATGTTTGGTATACTCAGTGTGTATTTTTTTTGTGTTCTGTCGCAAACTATCATAAACATAATGCTCCCGGCTACTTTTCAATCGATGCCACATCAACATTATCCCACCCTTGTTTAGTCACTATCGTCTTAAAACCAAAATGCATTTTCTGCAATATTGCCCATCTGTCTGTCTGGAATGCGCGTTTGTCTATCACTCTGTATGTAGTGATGCTAATAATAACCGTCTGTGGGTAGATTGAAATACTTTCCCCAAAAACCTTCTCAATTAAATGTTAACTGTGAAGTAGGATTAACTGACGTAACTATAGCATGATTGGGTGGTGATTGTTTTGCAAACTTGTGCTGCAGCAGTAGGCCTACAGTATCAACAGAAAACATTGCTAGACAGACAAGGGGAATTACACCCCCAATTTTTTTTTTACCTTAACCTTTTGTATTCTGATGTGATTTAAGCATAGAAATGGAGTCAGAACATCATTGTTCATTGTTTATCTATGAATAATTGTAATATTAAATACAATTTTTAAAAATGTGACATCCGCCCAGAAAAACTGAATTCAGATATAATATATCATTTTATGGGGGCTGCTTAGTTGTTAATGAACTATTCATTTAGCAGGTATATTGACACAAAACACATATCTTGTACACCAGAACCTGGGGAAGAGTTGCATGGTAGAAGTAAAGAGAAGAATGTGCCTAGTTTGAAATCTGGGATGACCAGCGATGTTCTCTTTATAAGTGTGTGAATTAGACAATTTTCCTGTCCTGCTACGCATTCAAAATGAACTTTTGGGTGTCAGGGAAAATGTATGGCGTAAAAGTACCTTACTGTCTTTAGGAATGTAGTGAAATAAAAGCAAAAGTTGTCAAAAATATAAATAGTAATGTGAAGTATAGATACCCCCAAAACTGACTTAAGTAGTACTTTAAAGTATTTTTACTTAGGTACTTTACACCACAGCCTATGTAGTAGCACATTTCTCCAAATAACCATATATTTTCAAATTGGGATGGGTTAATAATCGCTGCCCTTGTGAAAGAAAAGTTACAACCGTGCTGTTTTATATGAGCAAACTGTCACCATAATTAAAAATAAATTATACTTAAAATTGTATTTTATTGAATCACTTCAGAAGCGGAACTTAAACTTATAACATCCCTTATTGTCTGTTTCCAACCTGTTAGCTCTAATCTGCAAGTTCCGACGCAGGTGTTGAGCTTAGACTCAATAGTGGTGGGAAAATGTGGTTACCATCTTTCTTTGTTGTTGTTTTTTTCCAATGAAAGGTGAAACGGTAGTTACTGGAAACATGCACAGCTCGATAGTGTGATGAGTTTTTGGTTATTCAAAGCTGTTGGATGTTTATTTTTATCTGGGTCAATTTTTACATTTTAGTCATTAAGCAGACTCTTATCTAGTGCTCAAGGGCACATGCCACATACGATTATTCTAGTCGGCTGAGGGATTCGAATCAGTGACATTTCTGTTACCGGCCCATAACCGCTAGGCTATGTGCCATTCCTTGCCATCAAATTCGAGAATATGAGAGTGATCAGAGATCCTCAGACAAGAGGATTCCATAGTGGTAGCTTATTGTTCTTGAATTTGTAGAATTGCAGGTCTGTGGGAATACAACTTCTTCATACTTCTGTTTATGTGTACTTTTACCATGAAACAATCAAAATAAATTAAATCAGGGTTGGAGTGTTGAATTTATTTTACCAGGAAAGTAATAGGGTTATCAAGAGAAGTAGCAAATACAGTAGAAGCTAAGGAAGTTTCCACGTTATTATTTTAGTACCCATTCTGTGATGTAAAGTGTTAACGAAATGTCTTAAGAT
>NW_027259927.1:0-15000 GCF_045791955.1 Oncorhynchus clarkii lewisi
GGCTTTGATGCCTCGTGATTAAGTATTGCTCTGTTCAAGTACAGTGCCTTGCGAAAGTATTCGGCCCCCTTGAACTTTGCGACCTTTTACCACATTTCAGGCTTCAAACATAAAGATATAAAACTGTATTTTTTTGTGAAGAATCAACAACAAGTGGGACACAATCATGAAGTGGAACGACATTTATTGGATATTTCAAACTCTTTTAACAAATCAAAAACTGAAAAATTGGGCGTGCAAAATTATTCAGCCCCTTTACTTTCAGTGCAGCAAACTCTCTCCAGAAGTTCAGTGAGGAATTCTGAATGATCCAATGTTGACCTAAATGACTAATGATGATAAATACAATCCACCTGTGTGTAATCAAGTCTCCGTATAAATGCACCTGCACTGTGATAGTCTCAGAGGTCCGTTAAAAGCGCAGAGAGCATCATGAAGAACAAGGAACACACCAGGCAGGTCCGAGATACTGTTGTGAAGAAGTTTAAAGCCGGATTTGGATACAAAAAGATTTCCCAGCTTTAAACATCCCAAGGAGCACTGTGCAAGCGATAATATTGAAATGGAAGGAGTATCAGACCACTGCAAATCTACCAAGACCTGGCCGTCCCTCTAAACTTTCAGCTCATACAAGGAGAAGACTGATCAGAGATGCAGCCAAGAGGCCCATGATCACTCTGGATGAACTGCAGAGATCTACAGCTGAGGTGGGAGACTCTGTCCATAGGACAACAATCAGTCGCATATTGCACAAATCTGGCCTTCATGGAATAGTGGCAAGAAGAAAGACATTTCTTAAAGATATCCATAAAAAAAGTGTCGTTTAAAGTTTGCCACAAGCCACCTGGGAGACACACCAAACATGTGGAAGAAGGTGCTCTGGTCAGAGGAAACCAAAATTGAACTTTTTGGCAACAATGCAAAACGTTATGTTTGGCGTAAAAGCAACACAGCTGAACACACCATCCCCACTGTCAAACATGGTGGTGGCAGCATCATGGTTTGGGCCTGCTTTTCTTCAGCAGGGACAGGGAAGATGGTTAAAATTGATGGGAAGATGGATGGAGCCAAATACAGGACCATTCTGGAAGAAAACCTGATGGAGTCTGCAAAAGACCTGAGACTGGGACGGAGATTTGTCTTCCAACAAGACAATGATCCAAAACATAAAGCAAAATCTACAATGGAATGGTTCAAAAATAAACATATCCAGGTGTTAGAATGGCCAAGTCAAAGTCCAGACCTGAATCCAATCGAGAATCTGTGGAAATAACTGAAAACTGCTGTTCACAAATGCTCTCCATCCAACCTCACTGAGCTCGAGCTGTTTTGCAAGGAGGAATGGGAAAAAATGTCAGTCTCTCGATGTGTAAAACTGATAGTGACATACCCCAAGCGACTTACAGCTGTAATCGCAGCAAAAGGTGGCGCTACAAAGTATTAACTTAAGGGGGCTGAATAATTTTGCACGCCCAATTTTTCAGTTTTTGATTTGTTAAAAAAGTTTGAAATATCCAATAAATGTCGTTCCACTTCATGATTGTGTCCCACTTGTTGTTGATTCTTCACAAAAAAATACAGTTTTATATCTTTATGTTTGAAGCCTGAAATGTGGCAAAAGGTTGCAAAGTTCAAGGGGGCCGAATACTTTCGCAAGGCACTGTACACTGTGATTTTGCTGTGGTCTGATAGGGGTGTCAATTGGCTGACTGTGAACGCTCTGAGAGACACTGGGTTGAGGTCAGTGATAAAGTAGTCTACAGTGCTACTGCCAAGAGATGAGCTATAGGTGTACCTACAATAGGAGCCCCCTCGAAGCCTACCATTGACTATGTACATACCCAACGTGCGACAGAGCTGCAGGAGTTGTGACCCGTTTTTGTTGGTTATGTTGTCATAGTTGTGCCTAGGGGGGCATATGGGGGAGGGAATGCTGTCACCTCTAGGCAGGTGTTTGTCCCCCTGTGTGCTGAGGGTGTCAGGTTATTGTCCGGTTCAGAAATTTAGGTCGCCACAGACTAGTACTTGTCCCTGGGCCTGGAAATTATTGATTTCCCCCTCCAGGATGGAGAAGCTGTCTTCATTAAAGTATGGGGATTCTAGTGGGGGGATATAGGTAGCACACAGGAGGATATTTCTCTCTGTTGAGATAATTTCCTTATTAATTTCTAGCCAGATGTAACATTTTCCTGTTTTGATTAATTTAATGGAGTGAGTTAGGTCTGCTCTATACCAAATTAGCTTACCCCCTAAGTCCCTTCTCTGTTTCACACCTGGTAGTTTGGATGGAACTACCAGCTCTCTGTAACCTAGAGGGCAACCAGTGGGTCAGTCTCCTCTGTACCAGGTTTCTTGTAGGATGACGATGTCTGTATTTCCGATTTCTTTGGTGAAGTCCAGGTTCCTGCTCTGAGGCCCAAAGGAAGATGACCTCAGGCCTTGGAGATTCCAGGATGAGATTGTTTCTCTCTCTCTCTCTCTCTCTCTCTCTCTCTCTCTCTCTCTCTCTCTCTCTCTCTCTATCTCTCTAACCACTCTCTTTCTCCCCCTCTCTCTCTCTCCCCCCTCTCTCTGTCTCTCTCTCTCTCGTAGCTCTCTCTCTCTCCCCCTCTCTCTCCCCCCCTCTCCCCCCCTCTCTCTTTCTGTCTCACCCCCCCCCCCCCCCCCCCCCCCCCCCCCCTCTCTTAATACTAATGGTTGTCTCTAAGTACCAGAGGACAATATGAGATGAGTCTGATAGCAACATTGTTCTGAGGATGACTGTTAGAAGCCGACAGATAAGGACTTCAAAGCCTAAGAGCACTGCCATTTACTGGAATGAAAACACTTTAGTTACATACAGTACTTCTGAACAGCTACTTCATTTCCTCTTGACATTCATATTGTGTCAAATTCACCAGGAACATGACACTGCTCTCTCCTTCTAACCCATATTCAATCTCTGAGGAGGGTCGAACGACAACGGATATACTGGAATTGATGACCCTCCTTTTCCCCCTTAGGATACCTTAGGAAACATACGTCCCCCTCTTGCCCCTCTCTCAGTCCCTCCCCAAACCATCTCTGTCCCCTGTAGTTCCTGGTCTCAGGATGGATCATTCCAGGGCTCTCCATCAGTGATGACCTTCAGTGGGGTCCCGGCATGGAGGAGCCAGACGGGGCAGGGCTTAGGCAAGGGCACAGCAGCAGAGGATCTATCAAACAAACCTCCTCACAGAGCCACACAGGGATACATCAAACTCCACTACACTAGCAGGTCAGTGCTGCAGATGTTATATTTACAGTACCATCCCTTTTAGTACACACACACACACACACACACACACACACACACACACACACACACACACACACACAACATAAAACGTCCCACTTTGGGATGCACACACTCACACACACACACCACACACACACACACACACACACACACACACACACACACACACACACACACACACACACACACACACACACACACACACACACACACACACACACACACACACACACACACACACACACAACATAAAACGTCCCACTTTGGGATGCACACACTCAAAGACACACACACACCACACACACACCACACACACACAGACACACACACAGACACACACACACGCGCGCATGCACGCAAGCACACACACCACACACACACACACACAACATAAAACGTCCCACTTTGGGATGCACACACTTAAAGACACACACACACACACACACACACACACACACACACACACACACACACACACACACACACACACACATACAGACACACACACACACACACACACAGAGAGAGAGAGAAACACACACCTCAGAGTGTGTCATTTAATTGGGTTACTTTGGGATGCACACACTTAAAGACACACACACACACACACACACACACACACACACACACACACACACACACACACACACACACACACACACACACACACACACACACACACACACACAATCCACCACCCCAGCACTCCCACAGGTCCTCAGACACTCTCCCTCTGTTCTCCCTCCCTCTAAGAGTGTTACTGTGTTAGCCTCTCAGTCCAACCTGCATTTGATAAAGTTCCCCTGACACCCCGGATGATTAATGACAGTTAGCAGAATGGAATCAAGGTTAAGCAAGACAGGGAGCCATGAGCCTTGACAGGCAGGGCGGTCAGAGGGGAGTGGAGGAGGTAGGAGGCGGGGAGATTTGGATGGAGGTTGGGGGCTGAGGTAAATAACTTCTTTACAGAAATATATGGTGGGCCCCTCCTCTCTTCCCTCTCCACCATGCCCAGTAATGACTCGCCCCAGCCCTCTGTAATAATTCCTATTACAAGCAGAACGGAAGACTCAGTAACTCACCACGCTGGACAAGGTGAAGGCAAGGCCACGGAGCAGTGGATCAATATTTCATTTAGTCACCCCGCTCCTCAATCCCGGGCTTGGATCAAATTCACCCACGGAGGCCGATGGAGGAAGAGGGAGGGAAAATAAAAGAAACAAGGTCCAAGTAAAACAACGACACAAGACCTCTAATTTCCTCAGGGTTTTGGAAGCATAAAAGGGAGTGAGGAAGAGGGGAATTGCATGTGCGTGTTTGTGTGTGTGTGTGTCCTCTCAAGGTCGTTGATTACACAACAATGTGAGAAGACAAAACCCAACAAAGACCTATTTGAGGTCCATTACCTATCAACATCTCTCAAGGACATGACAATTAAAATGTGTCTCCACCATATCAGAGGAGGAAAACACTGGTCCTCATACTTCCTCCCAACTTTCTCACAAACAGGTGGGCCTGTCTAATCTTCTCTCCTCCCTGTCCTCCCTCCGTCTCTCCCTTCTTCCAGTGAAGGGATCTGTACCAGCTGTGAGATGAATAGACTGTTGTGTTGATGTGGAATCCATTCCAGACACTCAGCTGTAGTGTCTGTATACTGCAGGCCAAGGTCTGTAACATACTATACAGTGGGAGGTGTATATATTTATATGAATTCATGTATATGAATGTCTGTGACCTTTCATAGATCAGTGGTGGACAGGGTCAATGCAGGTGTTTAGTCTAAGGCTCAGCCTGTGTGAGACCTGAGTGTCTGCCATCGCTGGGAAGACAACAAGAGCTAATGGAGGCAGTAGTGGGTTTGTGGTCATCGAGTGGAATGAGTCAGTAGGTAGTATCGAACGTCATGCTGTACACAGCGTGTTCTGTTTAATTCTCTCAGTGTCAACAATAAAGGTCAACGTGAATTGTGGAAAGAAAGAATTGCAAAAAAATTATAAAAAATGTGAATGTGAGGTTGGAGGAACAATGTTTTCATTCCATTCCGAGTTACAAAAAATGTTTTATCTTTCTTTCGTTCTCATACATAGATTATTGCCATGAAATTCTTCTGCAGACAAAACTATTTTGACTCAGAGCTATTTACCCTGCCAGACCCAGAGCTATTTACCCAGCCAGACCCAGAGCAATTTACCCAGTCAGACCCAGAGCTATTTACCCAGCCAGACCCAGAGCAATTTACCCAGTCAGACCCAGAGCTATTTATCCAGTCAGACCCAGAGCTATTTATCCAGCCAGACCCAGAGCTATTTACCCAGTCAGACCCAGAGCTATTTACCCAGCCAGACCCAGAGCAATTTACCCAGTCAGACCCAGAGCTATTTACCCAGCCAGACCCAGAGCAATTTACCCAGTCAGACCCAGAGCTATTTATCCAGTCAGACCCAGAGCTATTTATCCAGCCAGACCCAGAGCTATTTACCCAGTCAGACCCAGAGCTATTTACCCAGCCAGACCCAGAGCTATTTACCCAGTCAGACCCAGAGCTATTTACCCAGCCAGACCCAGAGGTATTTACCCAGCCAGACCCAGAGGTATTTACCCAGCCAGACACAGAGCTATTTACCCAGCCAGACCCAGAGCTATTTACCCAGCCAGACACAGAGCTATTTACCCAGCCAGACACAGAGATATTTACCGAGCCAGACACAGAGCTATTTACTCAGCCAGACCCAGAGCTATTTACCCAGCCAGACCCAGAGCTATTTACCCAGCCAGACACAGAGCTATTTACCCAGCCAGACCCAGAGATATTTACCCAGCCAGACACAGAGCTATTTACCCAGCCAGACACAGAGCTATTTACCCAGCCAGACACAGAGATATTTACCGAGCCAGACACAGAGCTATTTACTCAGCCAGACCCAGAGCTATTTACCCAGCCAGACCCAGAGCTATTTACCCAGCCAGACACAGAGCGTACCCCTCTATCGTTCTCTCTCTAATGAATAGAGCCTGTGTATACTAAACTCTATGTTTATGAAACTCTGATCTTCTCTGATGAAGAGAGGCTATATGTATATGAAACTCTGATATTCTCTGATGAAGAGAGACTATATGTATATGAAACTCTGATCTTCTCTGATGAAGAGAGACTATATGTATATGAAACTCTGATCTTCTCTGATGAAGAGAGACTATATGTATATGAAACTCTGATCTTCTCTGATGAAGAGAGACTATATGAATATGAAATTCTGGCCTTGGATCCCAAAGCAGCCAAACTTGTACAAAGATTACATAACTTTTTACTTAAAATGTGTAATTTTAATATTCAAGTGTGTGTGCGTTCCTCTCTCTCTCCACTGAAGTATCTCCCAGATTGTCAACCAGCCAGAACGGTCAGGCCTGTTTCTCCCGGTTTTCTCCCAACCAGATCCCACTCTTCTCCCTCAGCCTGCCTTCCGTTCTGACTCTCTCCTGGTTTTCTCCCAACCAGATCCCACTCTTCTCCCTCAGCCTGCCTTCCGTTCTGACTCTCTCCTGGTTTTCTCCCAACCAGATCCCACTCTTCTCCCTCAGCCTGTCTTCCGTTCTGACTCTCTCCCGGTTGGAAGCTGACGGGAGCTGCCGGGGGCGGATCGATATACGGTGGCGCTCCCGAATTCCCCAGGCCTCCTGCACAATCGCTTTAAGAGTCCTGTCTGAAGGAGCAAGTCAGATTACCTGGAGAAAGGATGGGAGAAAGAACTCCCTTTGTTGGAGGCAGGAGGGATAGAGGGATGGAGTGGGGGCTGAATGTAATAAATAACAAATTCCCTTCAGCCCTGCAGAACCAAGCTTTGTGTTTAATTGCACTGTATTGATTTTCTCTTTTCTTTCTGAGTTTCAGCGTCGCGTGGCTCCGCTCTCATTTTAAACACAATCAGGAACCTCAAGGTGGACCTGGGAGTCTAATGTCCTTTTGGCTCTCTCCTCCCCCTTTCGTTCTCTCTCTCTCTCATTCTCTCCATCTTTGTCTTTTTCTCTCTCTCTCTCTCTCTCTCTCTCTCTCTCTCTCTCTCTCTCTCTCTCTCTCTCTCCGCATCTCTCTTTCACACTCCATCTGTCTCTCATATTTTCTCTCTTTCTCCTTCTCTCTCAGTCTGTATTCAACCCTTGACTGTTAAGGTTATCTAACAATAACTTCAAATAAACCCAATTCATTTGTGAGGCAGTTCTGTTTTGTCAATATAACAACATTTCACCCTTCTAGACATGGCCAGCATAAAGAATAAAACATAAGGGCTTTTTCCATTCATGTGTTTTTGGAAAATGACTTGGGCATGATTGATTTTCAGCTACTTTTTATCTGGTCTTACAGTGTTTATGTTCACAAGAACTTGGCCATTAGAAAAGCCTGTCTTTCTCTGTGTGACCAATTTAAAACTTAATTTGTGAAGATAAGAGGCCTGGAAGATACAAGGAGCCCAGACAACCACACACAAAACATCAATGCATCACCTACAACATGAAAGCATCTCATGAAAAAAGCATTACATCCAAGGCTAAGACGAGAATTAAAATACTTTCTTTGTTCCGGCGCAAATACAGAACAACCTCGTTAAACTGTGCAAACGTCAAGCTTCTCTCATAGTTGATTGAGTCTCCTTGAGACAAGACCCACGAAGGAGCCATCTTATAATTGCATTTCAAACAGCAACCCACAAACCAAGGTCTCAGAGTCATTTTGTTTCTCCGTGTTGGTTGGTTGTCATTATTCTTTATCCTGTACTCTCATAGACACTGTGACACATGGTAATAAACAGAGAGAAAAAGTTTCCAAAATACCTCAAAGGCACTTGAAGGTTACCAAAAAAACACACGCATCACTTTTAGGTAGGAGACATTTACTAAGCTGCTTTACAGTTGGCACTCACCTTTTAAATATGTGTGTGAGGTAAATGATGCGTTTGGACCGTACAGCACAACAGTTAAATACCATGGAAACACCTGAATAAACCTCCGTCCAGCAGGCAGTCACACACCTCATACATGTCAACAGTGCCTCCATCCCCCCATGCCTTCCCTAAGGACAGAGGTGTATATTTTTCATCTAAAAGGCAATACAATGGAGCGCACCTCCCCTTTAAACGCAGACCTGACATTTCATGCCATTATAGACAATGCACAATATTACTGAATGAATGGCAATTAATCGTTGGTGAAAATGTCAGGAGAATTACAAATCACTGCTGAGGTGGGCATGGTGCCGAGTGGTCACAGATCTCTCTCTCTCTCTCTCTCTCTCTCTCCCCGCATCCCTCACACCACTTTCCTTCCTTTCGCTCCTGTCTCTCTCACGCTCTCTCCTCCCTCCATCATTCTCTCCACCTCAGTCGGTGTCTGAGACAGGAGGGCAGCTCATCGTGACAAAGGAAGGATTTCAGGGGATGTCTCCCATTCTAATGGTTCACAGTTGTTTTCCTCCATTCTGAACACTGTAGGAAGAGGAGTAAACAACAGATGTGATGGTTTGATAGTGGTTAAGATCATACCTTTTACATCCATCTGTTGAGAATGTTAACTAACACTGGCAATGGCTTGGTGGCAAACTTGTTCCCTGCGCTGGGCTAGTGAACGAGAGTGTTCAATTACTATTTCATCTATTTTAAGGTTTGTTTAAAGTGCACCCTTACCTCCATTGGATTTAATAAACAAATGAATTAAAAAGGAAAAATACAAAGAGAGAGTGACAGACAGTAGTCATTAATTACATACCTCTCTCTCTCTCTCTCTCTTTCTTACTATCCCTGTCTTTCTTTGACTTTGTTAGTCTCTGAACAGGTGTAATCCTGTTGGAGTGTGTCTCTCTCTTCACCCAGCTGGCCTGGCTACTCTGCTTCTCTCTCCTCATCACATCATCTGCCCCTTACCCTCTATAGGCCACCAGGTCACCAGTCCATCCAGTTAACACAGACAACTCAGGCTTTGACTGGAATTCAATAGATCTCCCCATAAACATTTTAAAGCAGTGCCTTTATTTCCAATCTATTGATCAGGGAAACACTATTCTGGAACCTGGATGCATGGACCTGTGAGGAGAGTGTACTTGGTAGAAGAAGGTGTAACAGTACCCAAAACCATTCTGTGTTTTCATTTGACCACGGTAAAAAGAGCCAATGTGCAATAGTTTTACACATCAGCTCCTGGATAGGTTTGTGTGGATACGTTGTGGTATGTTAATGAGATGACACAGAGCACAATGAAAACCAACCTTGGATCCAAACAACTCTTGGAGGACAATGGAAGTTTAATAGAAAAATATTTTGTTTCATTTTGTTGGACTTACAGCCTTGATCCTGGTGAAAAGACACACAGTGAAAATACCTTCTTGTGCTTTTCAGATACATCACCATGGTGATATGGTAGAGGTCAAAACAACCTCTGAAAAAACTTCCCCACCACTACAGCCATTCATTCTGTTAGCAACAGGTTGCTATTGGCTGTGAATGGGGAGGTTCTCCGACACCATCAGCTGTCCATTGGATTCAGAGCTAGTGCAGCTTGGAACAGGAGGAAGAACATCACATTTTAAAGAGGATACACAAATAGTGTCAAAGAACATTTGGAACCTCAAACTTCTCCAGTGCTCTTGCACCAATCAGAGAAACGTAAAACGGAAAAGACAAGCTCCACCTTTGACCCACCAGCCAATGAGAGAGAGGGACAGTCTTCTGCTGCTATTGCTAGGAGAGACACAGCTTTCTCATCTCATCAATGTTCCACAGTGAGACTCCAAATCTGCCAGAATTTCTGGGGGCAAATTGAGCGGACACGGTCTTCCCTCTGTCATTAGGCTCGCCGGAAAAAGTTTGCCTGCCTTAGCAACAGTAACCATGTGGTTTGGGACAGCGTGGAATGTCGATTCACTCTGCTCAGAACAGTCTCACTCCATTCATCTGTGTATCTTCCTTTGTCCCCATTTCTCTTAGGTTGTTTGTTAAAACCACATGATTACAGTATGGGATGTTTTTTTATCAAGCTATACTGAAAAAGAGTGATGGAAAATAATATATAAACTGCAATTTGTCAGAAAACATCTGTAAACATCTGAAACAAGCTGTTTCCTTCTTGTTGGTTAAGCAATTTCCTTGATTGCAATGTATTACAGATTTTCTGTCACTTTGGTGCATTTTTCACATCATCCCTAACATGTGCAAAATAATAAGTGCATTTTTCACATCATCCCTAACGTGTGCAAAATAATAAGTACATTTTTCACATCATCCCTAACATGTGCAAAATAATAAGTGAATTTTTCACATCATCCCTAACATGTGCAAAATAATAAGTGCATTTTTCACATCATCCCTAACATGTGCAAAATAATAAGTGCCTTTTTCACATCATCCCTAACATGTGCAAAATAATAAGTGCATTTTTCACATCATCCCTAACATGTGCAAAATAATAAGTGCATTTTTCACATCATCCCTAACATGTGCAAAATAATAAGTGCATTTTTCACATCATCCCTAACATGTGCAAAATAATAAGTGCATTTTTCACATCATCCCTAACATGTGCAAAATAATAAGTGCATTTTTCACATCATCCCTAACGTGTGCAAAATAATAAGTGCATTTTTCACATCATCCCTAACGTGTGCAAAATAATAAGTGCATTTCTCAGAACAATTTGTACAAACTGCAATATACAATAGATATGTTTCTAAAGTTAGTCAGTCACTAAAAATCCTTAGTACATCTCTCAAAAGTAAATATTCATGTCAATGATCATGTCAGTGTCATCAGAATGATAAGTCATTGAGTCATTGTTCACGAACAAGGTCGTCAAAATGTTTAGGCATGTTGTCAATGTAACTGTGTACTTTGACAGTATTACCTGATGTAAACTTAGGCTACAGTTTGGATGACAGTTACTGTATTGAAAATGCACAAGGCTGCACTTCTATGGCATATATCAATTTCAACAGTACTATTTACATATTACTGTATGTGGGTTATTGATTGAAAGAGACTGGACAACCCAAGGGGCACAAAGGAAAAAAAACTAAATTAGAAAGAAACACAGGAAACCACCCCTAAGGCACAACTTTCCCGCATCCAGACGTTCCGTTTCTACACATCCAGACGATCCTGTCTGTCGGCCCACATATTCTCATCTACATCACACTGGATATTTTCCCTTCCAATGCAACATGGAAAGAATCTTTTGGAATGCCTTATCCATCCTCTGCAGGCGTCTACTGTGATGTCCTCACATGCTGCATCCATTGCAGCCAGCAGGGTCATCTGTGTGTGTGGCTGACGATCGTACACCTTCCACCTCCATGCTGAAAAGAACTCCTCAATTGGGTTAAGGAATGGTGAATAAGGTGGGAGGAATTCTATGAGCATCCTCGGGTGGGTCACAAACCATTGCCTTATGATGTTTGATCGATGGAAACTCACATTATCACAAATGACCACATACTTTGGCAAATCCTCTCTAAACAGACCCCTCTCATCATCAGGGATGAGAGCCCTGTAGAGAGTCTCTAAAAAGTTGAGTAGATGCTGGGTGTTGTATGGCCCTATAAGGGGGATATGGGTTAGGACACCATGCTCCGAAATAGCAGCACACATGGTGATATTTCCTCCCCGTTGGCCTGGCAAATCCACAGTAGCTCTGTGACCGATGATATTCCGACCACGCCTTCTGCATTTGGTCAGGTTGAAGCCAGCCTCATCCACGTATACAAAGTTAGAGAGGGTTCACTTGATTCCAACTCCATTATACACTATATCCCAGAACACACAGTTGAATTTGTTTTGGTAAGGAAGAGTGACATAAAATGTACATATATTGCATGTTCCTTCCACAGCAATGGAAATGTGTGCAGTTTATGCTTACTGTACTATGTATCACTATAAAATGTTGCTGTAAAGTAGTTACATACTGTAGATATATGTTTTACCTGTACATACTGGTACCGTAGCTCCTTAACTCTGTCCTCATTCCTTTGGAATGGTACACGGTACAGCTGTTTCATACTCATCTGGTTTCTATGCAGCACCCTGTCGATGGTTGAGATGCTAACCGTATGGATGTTTTCAAAGACATCGTTGTCTTCTATAATGGTCCTTTGTATTTCCCTGAGTCTCATGGCATTGTTTGCTCGGACCATGGTGCAAATAGCCTCCTCCTGTTGAGGTGTGAAAAGGCGTCCTCTGCCACCGGTTTGAGGTAATCTTGCAGTCCTATGTGGGGAAAAATGCAGTGATGCATCGCACACTTTCACATAGACAAAAACTATGCGAACACACATTTTACTGTAAAACATACAGGTGGGTGCATGTAAGGTGCAGTATGTATCTGTATAGAGTATATTTCTGTATGCTGTGAAATACAAGTGGACTACTGTAATATGAAGCATGTAGGAAGTATACAGTATACTGCTTATATACAGTAACAGTGCACTGTACATTGGTGGACATACCTGTTCTCTCTTCTAAACGTTTTAACTATTGAGGACACGGTTGATCTCCCAATATTCAGCTGCACCCTTTGACCCGCCTCAGCCATTGTAAGGCCATGATTGACAACATGGTCTACAATAGTGGCCCTTATGTCATCAGATATGTGCCTATGTCCTCTTCTGCCTCTTCCTCTGTTTTGCCTTCCACCACGCATCCTTGCTCCTCTTCTTCCTCCTCTTGGCTGTTGACCCTGTTCGTTTCCTGGTCCATCCATTATTGGAAAATTGCAACTCTGTGTTGTGGTCTGTCTATACAGTGGGGCAAAAAAATATTTAGTCAGCCACCAATTGTGCAAGTTCTCCCACTTAAAAAGATGAGAGAGGCCTGTAATTTTCATCATAGGTACACTTCAACTATGACGACAAAATGAGGAGAAAATTACATTATAGGATTTTTAATGAATTTATTTGCAAATTATGGTGGAAAATATGTATTTGGTCAATAACAAAGGTTTATCTCAATACTTTGATATATACCCTTTGTTGGCAATGACAGAGGTCAAACGTTTTCTGTAAGTCTTCACAAGGTTTTCACACACTGTTGCTGGTATTTTGGCCTATTCCTCCATGCATATCTCCTCTAGAGCAGTGATGTTTTGGGGCTGTTGCTGGGCAACACAGACTTTCAACTCCCTCCAAAGATTTTCTATGGGGTTGAGATCTGGAGACTGGCTAGGCCACTCCAGGACCTTGAAATGCTTCTTACGAAGCCACTCCTTCATTGCCCGGGCGGTGTGTTTGGGATCATTGTCATGCTGAAAGACCCAGCCACGTTTCATCTTCAATGCCCTTGCTGATGGAAGGAGGTTTTCACTCAAAATCTCACGATACATGGCCCCATTCATTCTTTCCTTTACACGGATGAGTCATCCTGGTCCCTTTGCAGAAAAACAGCCCCAAAGCATGATGTTTCCACCCCCATGCTTCACAGTAGGTATGGTGTTCTTTGGATGCAACTCAGCATTCTTTGTCCTCCAAACACGACAAGTTGAGTTTTTACCAAAAATGTATATTTTGGTTTCATCTGACCATATGACATTCTCCCAATCTTCTTCTGGATCATCCAAATGCTCTCTAGCAAACTTCAGACGGGCCTGGACATGGCTTAAGCAGGGGGACACGTCTGGCACTGCAGGATTTGAGTCCCTGGCGGCGTAGTGTGTTACTGATGGTAGGCTTTGTTACTTTGGTCCCAGCTCTCTGCAGGTCATTCACTAGGTCCCCCCCCGTGTGGTTCTGGGATTTTTGCTCACCGTTCTTGTGAACATTTGAACCCCACGGGGTGAGATCTTGCATGGAGCCCCAGATCGAGGGACATTATCAGTGGTCTTGTATGTCTTCCATTTCCTAATAATTGCTCCCACAGTTGATTTCTTCAAACCAAGCTGCTTACCTATTGCAGATTCAATCTTCCCAGCCTGGTGCAGGTCTACAATTTTGTTTCTGGTGTCCTTGGACAGCTCTTTGGTCTTGGCCATAGTGGAGTTTGGAGTGTGACTGTTTGAGGTTGTGGACAGGTGTCTTTTATACTGATAACAAGTTCAAACAGGTGCCATTAATACAGGTAACGAGTGGAGGACAGAGGTGCCTCTTAAAGAAGAAGTTACAGGTCTGTGAGAGCCAGAAATCGTGCTTGTTTGTAGGTGACCAAATACTTATTTTCCACCACAATTTGCAAATAAGTTCATTAAAATCCTACAATGTGATTTTCTGGATTTTTTTCTCATTTTGTCTGTCATAGTTGAAAAGTGTACCTATGGTGAAAATTACAGGCCTCTCTAATCTTTTTAAGTGGGCGAACTTGCACAATTGGTGGCTGACTAAATACTTTTTTGCTCCACTGTATATGCTTGCCAATTGATTCTTCATGAGATGCACCTTTGAGCAATTTAGACAACTGGTTGAGTGTTGGTTGAACTAACACTTTACATTCCTTCATGAGTGAGGGTCAATTTCACCTGCACGATTCATCAATTCACGTTTTTGTACAAAAGGTCTAATAGAAATGTGTAAATCTATGCTTGACAGTTTATGACAAATAGTTCAACAATTTTGCATGTCATGGCTTATGCAAGGAACTAATGCCTAGATGTTTTGAGGGGTAAGACTATTCAACAGAGAACCATCTACTATATTTTGACCAACATGACATGAGCAATTGATAATGCGGAAAAAAGCTGACACTTGTACATTATCAATTGCA
>NW_027259928.1:0-20387 GCF_045791955.1 Oncorhynchus clarkii lewisi
GCTTCTGTGTTGGCAGTCACATCTCAGTCAGAAATGCCATGTTTGATACCATGGTTGAATTACTAAAATAAATAAATCAAATCTTGACCATACTGACCATAGCCACCGTCTTTCCACCCCCAGGGTACGTTTCCCAACACAGGGGCCCGTGTGATGATGTTCATGGGCGGACCCCCCACCCAGGGCCCCGGGATGGTGGTGGGAGACGAACTCAAGACCCCCATCCGCTCCTGGCATGACATCACCAAGGACAACGCACGGCATCTGAAGAAAGCCACCAAGGTCAGTCCAAGAATAACAGAATGGATAGCGCAGAATGGATAGGGCAGAATGGATAGGGCAGAATGGATAGGGCAGAATGGATAGGGCAGAATGGATAGGGCAGAATGGATAGGGCAGAATGGATAGGGCAGAATGGATAGGGCAGAATGGATAGAGCAGAATGGATAGCGCAGAATGGATAGGGCAGAATGGATAGGGCAGAATGGATAGCGCAGAATGGATAGCGCAGAATGGATAGGGCAGAATGGATAGGGCAGAATGGATAGGGCAGAATGGATAGGGCAGAATGGATAGGGCAGAATGGATAGGGCAGAATGGATAGAGCAGAATGGATAGAGCAGAATGGATAGAGCAGAATGGATAGAGCAGAATGGATAGGGCAGAATGGATAGGGCAGAATGGATAGGGCAGAATGGATAGGGCAGAATGGATAGGGCAGAATGGATAGGGCAGAATGGATAGGGCAGAATGGATAGGGCAGAATGGATAGCGCAGAATGGAAGTTTTATTGTCCATGTCGTACATGGACACTGTGAAAAAGAGAACTTGTATGTGGGTTAGTTATATCTTGTACAAGTCGTTGTTTTGTCTCTGTTTGTCCTTAGTGGGCTAGTTTTTAAGAGTTAAAGCTGGAATCCTTAATTGGTGGAACTGCCACATCCTTTTGCGATATTACAACAACAACAGTTGTTACTGGAAACTACGAACACGTATTTTTCTCGGGTGTCATTGCACGCTCGATAGAACACAATACGTGGTGCAATTCACAGGAGGTTGGTGGCACCTTAATTGGGGAGGACGGGCTCGTGGTAATGGCTGGAACTTTTATAGGTAGAATGTTATCAAATACATCAACAAATGGTTTCCATGTGTTTGATGCCATTCCCTTCTCTCTATTCCAGACATTATTATGAGCCGTCCTCCCCTTTGCAGCCTCCACTGGTGCAATTTTGTTTTACCATGCTGTGCGACACTCCTTAGCTCGGCAACAAAAACAATAACAATGGTGTTGGGGCGGCTAGCGGCTTCCCTCCACTGCGGATTCCATCTTTAAGACTACGCTAGTTTTTAGAGCTAGAATGGATGAAACAACTTAAGCGATTTTTGTCTTAATATAGTTTAGCTTAATTATTTTTCTTTCACTCACGTCAAGCTCTCACGATGTGTCAAATATTTCGCTCAAGTTTGCGCTCTCTTCTCTCTCCATACCTCTTCTGTTGAGGTATGTTCATGGAAACCGGTGCTCCAAAGAGTTCTCAAGGTGCTACCCAGCACTGTTTGTATATGTTGCAGACGGTTCCCTTGTTTTGTTTTATTCAGTACTACGACGCCTTGGCGAACCGTGCGGCAGTGAACGGCCACAGTATTGACATCTACGCCTGTGCCTTGGATCAGACCGGACTTCTAGAGATGAAATGTTTATCCAACCTCACTGGGTTAGTACCAGTCTCAGACGACCTACGACTGACCTGTATCCTATCTTCACCTGATTTCCCCTAGTTGTGCTGAATCCCTCATGTCCCTGGTGATTTGAGAACTGTCTACAGAAGCTTTTATTTTATCTGAATAAGAAGTACAATTCCTCTACATTCGATAGAATGACTTTTCCAGAGACTTCATCCTCACTAGCTCATTGACTTTTTTCATTTTTGTATTTATATTCGAATTATGCTGCTGAATATTCATGTTTTTTTTCCTCCCGGTTTCCGTCCCTCTGAACAGAGGTCACATAGCGATGGGCGACTCCTTCAACACCTCTCTGTTCAAGCAGACCTTCCAGAGGGTCTTCAGTAAGGACCACAACGGAGAGTTCCGCATGGCCTTCGGAGGCACGCTGGAAGTCAAGGCGTCCAGGGAGCTGAAGGTATCGGGGGCCATCGGGCCCTGTGTCTCCCTCAACACTAAGGGTCCGTGTATATCAGAGAACGTGAGTCTTTCAGGCCCATACATAATCCAAACAGGGTTAAAGAATAATCATCCAGAAACGGTCCCAAAATTCCCAGCTTTTCCAGAATTTCAGGAATGTTTTGCGTGATTTATTCAACCTTCTATTCTAATAGCATTTTCCTCTCTGGAAGTGAATTGGGAAGCTGTTTTTCATTGACTTCAATGGCCCTTTGTCTCTGTTACAGGAGGTCGGTGTTGGAGGAACAACGCAGTGGAAAATCTGCAGTCTCAGTCCCTCCACGACGTTGGCCTTGTACTTCGAGGTCGTCAATCAGGTGAACACACTTCCCTTTGATCAAACACTTGTTCCTCATTTCATTCTTACTCAAAGTAGTCATTGATTTGGGTCGACCAAACCAATGTAATGTGACAATTCATTATTCACACCTCAGTGATTCCTTAGGACGTGGTTTTGAGTATTCAAGCAGGATGTTTAGCAATATTAAATGTACTCCTATCCTAACTATTGTAGTTATATTTTCTCTCTGCAGCACAATGCCCCAATTCCTCAGGGTGGTAGAGGAGCGGTCCAGTTTGTCACCCAGTACCAACACTCCAACACCCAGAGGAGAATCAGGGTTACCACCGTCGCCAGGAAGTAAGTCTTCTCTCTCGCTTTGAAACAGTAAACAGGAAGTGGGTTTGCAGAACTGCTACATCGTTCTTGACTGAAGTGTGACTGAACTGACAGCCCTTACAATATATATATGCAAGACTCTATATGTTGTACACGTCGTATTTCTCACATTGTCTTTAATCAGTGAGTCAATATTGGCCGTACAAATGAGGAGGTTGACATTCGCCCTGCCCTGTTAAATGACTGGAAGTGGACGTGCAGCCTAGATTTGTGCTTACGCACACGTGCGTCAGTCTCGCCCTGCCCCTAACCTGTCCACTCCCTCTTTCTCCCTCCATCCAGTTGGGCCGACGCCCAGTCCCAGATCCAGCACATCGAGTCGTCCTTCGACCAGGAGGCGTCGGCGGTCATCATGGCCAGGCTGGGCGTGTTCAGGGCCGAGTCGGAAGAGGGGCCGGACGTCCTGCGCTGGCTGGACAGACAGCTCATTCGCCTGGTGAGTGACAGCTAGGCTGACCAATGTGTGACAGGCTTTGTAATGTCATTGGGCATTGGTCCCACCTTGGCTATTCCAAGAGAGTAGCCTGTTGTTCTTCACATAGCTGAATGTATGTAGGACTTGTGGGTGATTGTGGATAGAAGAATCCTTTGTATTCTTGTGTCTCTTTGTTCTTATTCATTGTAGAAGAATGTAGAAAGGAGTTGTCTGGAATGTGAAGCAGAATAACACGAATACTAATTTGCTGACAGTTTTTAAATCCCTCTGTGATGTTTCGGGAAGTTGTGTTGGATACCTAAACTAACAGCACTTGACTGAAGTCCTGAAGGTATGTGTTGATTGCCTTAGTTCAAGACGCTGACGTTTGTCTTGTCTCCTTGGTTACAGTGTCAGAAATTCGGTCAGTTCAACAAAGATGACCCCACCTCCTTCAAGCTCTCGGAGTCTCTCTCACTCTACCCACAGGTAAGACTGACACCTAGTGGTACACTCTGGAACTATATGAGCTATTTAATAAGAGCCCTTCAATTACAAGTCCTCCTAATAGAGGTGAAGTGGAATAGATTTAACTAGCTCATCGAGATCTGAATGATTACTTGAGTGCTTACCTCTAACTTTAGCAAAAAATAATATTTATGTCAAATGGGATATATGTACTTGAAAAAGTAGTCACCGGCTGGCTATATCCTATCACCACCCAGCACAGAAGCAGAGAACGGTGTAATTGGCCTTGTCTGACAACTTAACACCGGCCAGAGGCTTGTATGACGTTGAAACAAAAGGCAGTGACTTTGTCAGTTGCTACAGAATCACACAATAGTGTGTCCTTGTACCTCTAGTCTAGAGTCAATCACTGTCAACAGACAGGAGTTTAATCCATAACACACAGCACTGTGTCTAGTGGCCATCAACCCGAGTGTCACAAACAGAACACTGAAAAGTCATGTTTATTACAGAAGTGGAAAATATATAAATCTTCTAAACATTGTGTTAATCACTCTAAACTGAACGTTAACTTTATTCATCTTGAATATTCCCATTGCACAGATAATCACAACTCATAACTTCCACTTAGTTTAGTTGACCTCGATGGGATATGTACAGGAACATTTGATGATGCAAGAAGCAATATCCCAAATGTAAAAAAAAATATGTATATCATTTGATAGGATTTTTTTTAGTTAAAAAAAAGATATATTATTTCATTATAATCGTTAGAATAATGTCTCTGTTCTCCCTCTAGTTTATGTTCCACCTGCGGAGGTCGCCGTTCCTGCAGGTGTTCAACAACAGCCCAGATGAGTGTTCCTACTACAGACACCACTTTGTCCGCCAGGACCTGACCCAGTCTCTCATCATGATCCAGCCCATCCTGTACTCTTACTCGTTCCACGGACCACCAGAGGTCAGACTCTTACCAAATACTATGGACACACACTAATGACACACTCTAATTACACACTCTCGATCTATATTGTGTACTAGATGGCGACGAAAAACACGGTCGACCAGTTTCTAGCTCCTAGGAAACTTTGCAGTATTTTTTTTTTCTGAATGTTATTTCTTACTGACGTTTCTTAATTTCTTAATACATTTTTTTTGCATTTGTGTGTATTGTTAGGTATTACTGCACTGTTGGAGCTAGAAACATAAGCATTTCACTGCACCTGCAGTAACATCTGCAAAACGTGTATGCGGCCAATCAAATATTAAATATTGAATTTAATTCTAATCAACTCTCTAAATGATTTGTTTCCCAATCTACTCTGTTATAAAACCAGTCTATATATTAGATAATTAGGTCACATTTCCCTAAGAACTAATTAGTTTAGTCAAATATTCACATGCTCAATGAGTTCCACACTACCTTTCTCTGTAAGAAAATGGATGTGAGACTTATCCTGTTGTGTCTGTCTGTTCTACAGCCTGTTCTCCTGGACAGTGGCAGTATTCTCCCAGACCGGATCCTCCTCATGGACACCTTCTTCCAGCTGGTCATCTACCATGGAGAGGTGAGAGGTCACACAGGAAAACAACGGGGCTGGTGGTCTAAAGCTAGTTATTAGTAGCTGGAACACCACTACTAATTATTATTATTTCCTAGCATCTCAAACTGAACATCATCATGTAGAGCATAAACAACAATGTAAATCACTATCAATATTACAACAAGAAACTGTGTGTGTGTGTGTGTGTGTGTGTGTGTGTGTGTGTGTGTGTGTGTGTGTGTGTGTGTGTGTGTGTGTGTGTGTGTGTGTGTGTGTGTGTGTGTGTGTGTGTGTGTGTGTGTACCTGACTGATGTGATGGGTTTGAAGAAATGGGATACATATTAGTAGATTCATTATGTTCATTCATTCACAATGCCCTGTCATTTTCTGTTCTCAACATGTTAAGAGAATTTTCTCACAAAAGACAAAAAAGAGATTAGCTGACAAACAGCTGGCACAACTAACACCAACACCCTACCATGACAATAACCCTGGTGTATATAACTAACACCAACACACAACATCCTACCATGACTATAACCCTGGCCTATACAACTAACACCAACACCCTACCATGACAATAACCCTGGCCTATATAACTAACACCAAAACACATCCTACCATGACAATAACCCTGGTGTATACAACTAACACCAACACACAACATCCTACCATGACTATAACCCTGGCCTATACAACTAACACCAACGCCCTACCATGACAATAACCCTGGCCTATATAACTAACACCAAAACACATCCTACCATGACAATAACCCTGGCCTATACAACTAACACACAACATCCTACCATGACAATAACCCTGGCCTATATAACTAACACCAACACCCTACCATGACAATAACCCTGGCCTATATAACTAACACCAAAACACATCCTACCATGACAATAACCCTGGCCTATACAACTAACACCAACACACAACATCTTAACATGACAATAACAATGGCCTATATAACTAACACCAACACACATCCTACCATGACTATAGCCCTGGTCTATACAACTAACACCAACACACAACATCTTAACATGACAATAACCCTGGTCTATACATCTGACACCAACACACAACATCCTACCATGACAATAACCCTGGCCTATATAACTAACACCAACACACAACATCCTACCATGACAATAGCCCTGGTCTATACAACTAACACCAACACAACATCATACCATGACAATAACCATAACAATAACCCTGGCCTATACAACTAACATCAACACAAAACATCCTACCATAACAATAACCCTGGCCTATACAACTAACACCAACACACAACATCCTACCATGACAATAACCATGACAACAACCTGGCCTATACAACTAACACCAACACACAACATCCTACCATGACAATAACCCTGGCCTATACAACTAACGCCAACACACAACATCCTACCATGACAACAACCTGGCCTATACAACTAACACCAACACACAACATCCTACCATGACAATAACCCTGGCCTATATAACTAACACCAAAACACATCCTACCATGACTATAACCCTGTTTTATCTCTCTCTCTCCACCAGACCATCGCCCAGTGGCGTAAGGCGGGTTACCAGGAGCAGCCGGAGTACGAGAACTTCAAGCATCTACTGGTAGCACCTGTGGATGACGCCCAGGAGATCCTGCAGACCCGGTTCCCCATGCCCCGGTACATCGACACAGAGCACGGAGGCTCCCAGGCTCGCTTCCTCCTGTCCAAGGTCAACCCCTCCCAGACACACAACAACCTCTACTCCTGGGGACAGGTAATACAATGTTCATTCATTCTTCAAAACGGAAACTGAGAACCAGTTTGTATGTACAATAACAGCTGTGGACCTGATTTGGAAATGGATGATGTCAAGGCTGGAGTTTCATCATGGGGAGTCAATTGTATTTTTCTTAAAGGAATTCTAGTCTTACAAGTGGTAGAGCTTCATGTACCATCTGTATAGCTTCTCCCTGGCCATTTCAATCTGATCCAACTGAAGGAAGCTTTGTAGTCACTTTCACCATACTCATCACATTTCTGTCTTCTCATTCTCTAGGAGACAGAAGCCCCATCCTCACCAACGTCAGTCTACAGGTGTTCATGGACCACTTGGAGGAGCTGGGCTGTGGAGCGCCGCTTGATGTCCCAGTCCCGGGACCAAAGTGATCATCCCACCGTGGCCCAGACCGATATGCCCACCGTTCTATTTCACTTCACGATACGTCTGGTTTACGAGGCGACCAAAGTGAAGGACGTGAAAGGAGAGCGGGATGAGAAGGAAAGAGAGAGACATTCCTGTATTAATACAGGGACCTAGTAACATTTCCTTTCCCCACGTATGACCTATGATGGTTTCAAATCCTCTACAGGGACCTAGTAACATTTCCTTTCCCCACGTATGACCTATGATGGTTTCAAATCCTCTAAGTTATTATCATTCCTGCTTTAAGTTTCCCGGAATTTTGCTTCCCTAAAATTGTGATTGACATGAACTTCTCCCCCATACTGGAAAAGCCTTACTGCACCTCAGTTGTAGCCTGGTCCCAGATCAGTTTTTCATGCCTTGACAATGACCGTAGGAGTTGGCTTATACAGCACAAACAGATCTGGGACCAGGCATCCTCAGATATTTATCACAGTTCTTACATTCCATCTCACCTTTTATAATAATAATTTGGCTAATGATTAGAATTGGTTTCCTTGTTTGTCTGTCTGTGGTAAGGCATGTAGCTACTGTAGTAGTTTGGTCAATGATTACTGCTCGAGACGCTTAAAATATTTTTATGTGCTTGATAACGTCCTATAGTTTATTTTTTCCATAAAATTTCCCCTAAATAATGATTCGTTTAAATAATGTTCTGATGTAACTGTCAATCTATCCTCGTAGTGCTACTGTTTTCCTTGTGAATACAGAAAGACTGGAAGTTCAATGAAAAATGCTGTTATTGTATTAAACAAAACCTTTCTTTTTTTCTAACACATCTTTTACATAGTCTCGTCAACTGACTACATTTTCCACATATCTGTTGTCGTACCATCTGGCATTTTGTACTACTTACCCCGAAACCCCTCATCACTGTTCTTTCACTCGCCTACTCTAGTCTGTTCCTGATGTTAACACTTGTACTTACTGTAACAAAAGGGAACGTAATTGATTGATTTAGTCTGACTGATTTGTTTCTCAATGCTATGCATATAAAGTATGTCAAGACAACCTTATTCACCAGCTATGTATTTTATGTTTCCCTCATTCTTGTTTTTGTATGGGTTTCTATGTCATATAAATGTGTCAAATAGATCAGCAATACCAGAGAATCATTCATCCTTCCATTTCTCTGGTCTGTGTAGACGGACACCATATTCCAATTTTTTGTCCCTGGCAAGCGAGCCTATGACTAGTGGAAGTGTGAACCATAGAACTAGGAATTAGAATACTAGCATTCTGGCCCTTCTATGGTACATAGAGAACATCCTCATTCACACAGATAAGCTAGGGGTCAAAGGGCAGCTGTCTGGTTCATAGTGTAGCTGATTCCTGTATCGACTGTGTTTCCTGGTATCCGGTCTTAATGGTCTGGCTGGTTCATCTCATCCTCATTTTGTATTTATTTTTAACCTTTTATTTAACTAGGCAAGTTAAGAACAAATTCTTATTTACAACGACGGCCAAACCCGGACGACGCTGGGTCAATTGTGCACCACCCTATGGGAATCCCAAAACGGCCAGATGTGATACAGCCTGGATTCAAACCAGGGACTGTAGTGACACCTCTTGCACTAAGATGCAGTGCTTTAGACCGCTGCGCCACTCAGGAGCCTGGTAATTTACTTCAAAGGGACTTGATCAAATCAGTCGCTTCACTGGGCAGTGAGCAATATGGATCTGCATTCAATATTGGAAAAATAACTACCACAAAAACAATTGTAATTTCCACTCTCACACTCAATGTCCCACAGCACATACACAATCCCATCAAAACACAACTGATCAGCGACAACGATGAGAGTCTATAGGGAGGAGGTCAGAAACCTGGCCGGGTGGTGCCAGGACAACAACCTCTCCCTCAACGTGATCAAAGGAGATGATTGTGGACTACAGGAAAAGGACTGAGCACGCCCCCATTCTCATACACGGGGCTGTAGTGGAACAGGTTGAGAGCTTCAAATTCCTTGTTGTCCACAACAAACTAACATGGTCCAAACACACTAAGACAGTCGTGAAGAGGGAACGACAAAGCCTGTTCCCCCTCAGGAAACTAAAAAGATTTGGCATGGGTCCTCAGATCCTCAAGGTTCTACAGCTGCACCATCGAGAGCATGGTGACTGGCTGGTTGCATCACTGCCTGGTATGGCAACTGCTCGGTCTCCGACCGCAAGGCACTACAAGGATTAGTGCGTACAGCCCAGTTCATCACTGTGGGCAAGAATCCTGCCATCCAGGACCTCTGTATCAGGTGGTGTCAGAGGAAGGCCCTAAAAATTGTCAAAGACTCCATCCACCCCAGTCATAGACTGTTCTCTCTGCTACCACACAGCAAGCGGTACCGGAGCGTCGAGTCGAGGTCCAAGAGGCTTCTTAAACAGCTTCTACTCCCAAGCCATAAGGCTCCTGAAGGGCTACCCAGATCCCTCTTTTACGCTGCTGCTACTCTCTGTTTATAATCTATCCATAGTTAACTCTATCTACATGTACATATCACCCCAACTAACCGGTGCCTCCGCACATTGACTCTGTATATAGCCTTCCTTGTTATTTTACTGCTGCTGGTTAATTTGTTACTTTTATTTTCAATTTCAATAAAGCATTATTGGTTAGGGGCTTGTAACTAATCATTTCACTGTAAGGTCTACACCTGTTTGTATTTGGCCCATGTGACAAATACAATTTGATTTGAACTCAACAATCAGCCTGTGACAAACAAACACTGTTCTAGAAGCTGATTCTAAAGCGCCCTGCACACCCAGTCAGACAGTTTGATTTCGAGGGTCTGTAAAGTGCAGATTATACTAATCCTTAGTCTCTATCTGTTGAGAGACTAATTCCCCTCCATCTATCAGCTTCAAACTGAAGTCACCAGCCTCCAAACACAAGTGAAGCCCCATGTTTATGGCTGTGAACCAAAGGGCAATCTATTCCCCATATCGTGCACTGCTTTTGACCAGGGCCCATAGGGCTATGTAGGGAATAGGGTGCCATTTGGGACACATATCATATCCGTGCTTACGATGTTGCTCCTCTTACCTCTTTGGAAACACATGTGCTTTAAAAATAAAGCCAGGGCTGGTGGATCAAAAAATGTCATGATCTCTATGCAGTAATTCGCTTGTCATAGACACTCCTGCGTAACATAACGGCGACCATTTAAGCTCTTTTGTATGTGTGTGTGTCCATTTGTTGGGCTATAAATGGCATTGGTATTTAACGTGAGGTCTCAGGGTTGACAGCTGTTGACATGGACTGAGCATTATTCAACCGAATCATCATATTTCATTGCCTGATCTCCCCTGCATCAATGTATCCATTTTGCAGTATATTTAAGCTTTGCATGTGTTGATGATTGATATTTTTTCGTGTCTAGGACATTTTGATTTCCTGTTTTATCAGTCAACTGTGTGTGTGTGTGTGCGTGCGTGCGTGCGTGCGTGTGCGTGTGTGCGTGGACCATTTCTATCTTTCTTGAAAATGTGTATCAAAGCTTAGAGCCAAACCTGTAAGAAAGCATTTTTGTCTTGTTTTATGTGCAGTACATGTGAGCGCAATCGAAATATGAACCCGTCCTAACTGACACATACAATTGGCCAATACATGTTCCATTTCAACGTATGCCCTAGACATGTTAAGTAAGCAGAATGTATGGAATATGGGTTATACAACAATGGCCCAGTTGAGTCCAGCTGCCTCCCATACAAGGGGAGTAGGGTCACTGATGGGATGGAATACTAACCAAATCAGTTCTGTATGGAAAGAATGACGAGTTCTTTGAACCAGTGGGCGTGGCTAGGACCTACAGTGATAACTAAATATAGGCTATGTACAAACCTGTCACTGACTGTCTAAACATTTACTCCACCACAGGAGGTTGGTGGCACCTTAATTGGGGAGGACGGTCTTATGGTAATGGCTGGAGTGGAATAGTATCAGATATATTAAACACGTGGTTTCCAGGTGTTTTATGCCATTCCATTTGCTCTTTCAGCCATTATGAGCTGTCCTCCCCTCAGCAGCCTCCTGTGTACTCCACCCTAACCCCAATCCATGTTTCCTTCTATTTGTCTGTCTGTTACAACTACTGTAAAGAGTCTGTAATGAGTACTGCAATCTAGATATCTCCCTCTGTCGTCAGTGGGGATGCTTCATGATCACACATGTATCAGAAGAACTGTTGTGTCCCACCAATGTCATACACACACACACACACACATTTTGGGTGAAGTATCCTGGCTTTCTGTTGTAGCTTATCCAATCAGAGTCTCATGTGAGCGTGCTGTCTCTCAAGCGTGAGAAGAGCCGCTGTGCCACCGCCTCTACCAAACCCAGTATCCCAGATTATTGGGAAAACAAATTGCTTATTGGACATTTGTGACAGGCACACGAAAAAAGGAAGGAGGATGCATTATGACGAAAGAAAATCATCTAATACACACAGTGGACTTGTTCGTGTCCAATAAGTAATTTGTGTCTATTTCACAATAAGCTGTGATGGTGTGTTCAGCTTTTACACTGTCAGAGGGAGAGGGAGAATCTCAGTTAACGTTTGAGTGATTACCCAGTTGCTGTCGACGTGGCCCTTCAATTAGAACAGAGCCGTCCTTGCAGAACATTATAGATGGACTTTATGGCAACACTTAACTAGTTGACGTCTTAATGGTAACACTGAACAATGGCCACCTAGATAGTCTTTATGATAGGCTTGTCTTGTATGTTGTTTGGACTTGATCATTTTGTCATTGCCAATGGAATAGTCCCAAAAGTGCTAGTCCTACCCATCTGGCACTCCACCCCAGACAGGCTCAGTCAAACAGTCCAAGTATTGTTCTGAAATATAAGAAATAGCATTGATCCTATTCCCAGTCTGATGCTATGGCTTGATTATTGCTCACACAAAATTAAATATCAATGAACTGTAATCTCATCTCTGAGAGAGGGAAAAAATAGAGAGAGGGAGAGAGAGAGAGAGAGAGAGAGAGAGAGAGAGAGAGCAGCTCATCACAGATTGAAGGCGAGCATCACCGATACAAATCCCACAGATTTGTGTGAACAAGCTCTTCAAATCTTTTGACGTGACAATCCTTCAGTGAACGGATGAGGGTCATTTCAGGGCACTTCGTGTGAAAATGATCTAATGGCTAACGACTCGAACAGATGATAATGGTGGATTGAAGCTGAATTCAAACTCAGATTTTGCCGTCCCTCAAATCGGGTAGGGAGAGTCATTTCAATTCAACGGGTTGGAGTGCCAAATTATGTATTTTATTGCCGACAAGTTGCACATCAGTTGAAGCTTATTTTCGGTGGAGTTTGACCAGTTTTTCATTACCTGTTTTGATTCATATTGGATGGATGGTGAGTGAGTGAGTTATCTAATAAGTGCAGATATCTTTGGACAATGAAGACCACTCGCAAGTGCAGGGCACTGCTGTCCGTTAGTATGAATCTTTTAGCACTATTTTTCTCAATAACTGCTTTCATCACAACATACTGGTGCGTCGGCACGCAGCGCGTCCCCAAGCCGAAGTGACCAAACTTCGCACCCACAACTGCATCGATTACGGAGTGAACGAGACGGACCCCAAAGTAGTGGTGTACAGTTGGGAAACGGGGGACGACCGGTTCCTATTCAGACAGTTCCACACCGGGATCTGGTTCTCCTGTGCGGAGAATATCCATGATGAAGGTGAGGTGATGAGGTTTTGTTGTTAATGACGTTGTCCGGTCTTGTTGTCAATTAATTATAGTGAGGTCTCTGGAGTGTAAAGGCTAAAATTAAATGGATATTTACAGGAAGGAGGTTTGCAGGTGTGTGTGTGTGTGTGTGTGTGTGTGTGTGTGTGTGTGTGTGTGTGTGTGTGTGTGTGTGTGTGTGTGTGTGTGTGTGTGTGTGTGTGTGTGTGTGTGTGTGTGTGTGTGTGTGTGTTCAAACTATTCAATCAATACCGGTTTCTAAGTAGGCATTCTTGCCATTCAAAAAAAATAATACCTATACATTCAGAGATAGACAAGGGTCTATAAAGGATTGTTACACACAACACACACACACACACACACACACACACACACACACACACACACACACACACACACACACACACACACACACACACACAGAGAGTTATGTATAATTGCAGCTATTAAACTCTGCAGTCCTTGCTATAATTCCTTAGTTGTGTCACTATGAGAGCCATTCTCATGTGTCATCATCTTGTGTCACCATAGTAACTAAGCGTCAGTCTCCAGATGGGACATATACATACATATTATCTAAAACTGCAAGCTAAGGATATTTACAAAGTTATGAGTTTTTTAGGGTAATTACCCCCAGTTTATGTAGGCAGATGCCATTTGTCAAAAATGGCATCTTGAATAACGAGTTGTCTATTGAATAGCCTAAAGAGCAGTTTATCCCGGCATTAGAATCATTGGAACATAGGATGGGAGTTTCCAAGTTACGGTACAGTGAACCCTTGGTAAGAAGTTTAGAGGACATGAGCTTAGTGCTTTTAGAAAGGGTCCCACTGGCTCTGCTAGTACTTCACCCTAGCATTTCTCTTACGGACTCTATACAGGGGTACTAATAATCTACCCTAGCAGTCTCTCTTCTTACAGGTCTATAGTACTTCACCCTAGCATTTCTCTTCTTACGGTCTTAGGGCACCAAACCTACCCTAGTAGTTCCTTCTTACAGGTCTATAGGGTACTAATAATCTACCCTAGCATTTCTCTTGAATAATCTACCCTAGCAGTCTCTATTCTTACAGGTCTATAGGGTATTAATAGTCTACCCTAGCAGTCTCTCTTCTTACAGGTCTATAGGGTACTAATAGTCTCTAGCCCTACAGGTCTATAGTACTAATGGTCTACAGTAGCAGTCTCTCTCCCTACAGGTCTATAGTACTAATAGTCTACAGTAGCAGTACAGGTCTATAGGGTACTAATAATCTACCCTAGCAGTCTCCCTTCTTACAGGTCTATAGAGTACTAATAATCTACCCTAGCAGTCTCTCTTCATACAGGTCTATAGGATACTAATAGTCTACCCTAGCAGTCTCTCTTCCTACAGGTCTATAGGGTACTAATAGTCTACCCTAGCAGTCTCTATTCTTACAGGTCTATAGGGTATTAATAGTCTACAGTAGCAGTCTCTCTCCCTACAGGTCTATAGGGTACTAATAGTCTACAGTAGCAGTCTCTCTCCCTACAGGTCTATATGGTACTAATAGTCTACAGTAGCAGTCTCTCTCCATACAGGTCTATAGGGTACTAATAGTCTACAGTAGCAGTCTCTCTCCCTACAGGTCTAGAGGGGAGTAATAGTCTACAGTAGCAGTCTCTCTCCCTACAGGTCTATAGGGTACTAATAGTCTACAGTAGCAGTCTCTCTCCCTACAGGTCTATAGGGTACTAATAGTCTACAGTAGCAGTCTCTCTCCCTACAGGTCTATAGGGTACTAATAGTCTACAGTAGCAGTCTCTCTCCATACAGGTCTATAGGGTACTAATAGTCTACAGTAGCAGTCTCTCTCCCTACAGGTCTATAGGGTACTAATAGTATACAGTAGCAGTCTCTCTCCCTACAGGTCTATAGGGTACTAATAGTCTACAGTAGCAGTCTCTCTCCCTACAGGTCTATAGGGTACTAATAGTCTACAGTAGCAGTCTCTCTCCCTACAGGTCTATAGGGTACTAATAGTCTACAGTAGCAGTCTCTCTCCCTACAGGTCTATAGGGTACTAATAGTCTACAGTAGCAGTCTCTCTCCCTACAGGTCTATAGGGTACTAATAGTCTACAGTAGCAGTCTCTCTCCCTACAGGTCTATAGGGTACTAATAGTCTACAGTAGCAGTCTCTCTCCCTACATGTCTATAGGGTACTAATAGTCTACAGTAGCAGTCTCTCTCCATACAGGTCTATAGGGTACTAATAGTCTACAGTAGCAGTCTCTCTCCATACAGGTCTATAGGGTACTAATAGTCTACAGTAGCAGTCTCTCTCCATACAGGTCTATAGGGTACTAATAGTCTACAGTAGCAGTCTCTCTCCCTACAGGTCTATAGGGTACTAATAGTCTACAGTAGCAGTCTCTCTCCCTACAGGTCTATAGGGTACTAATAGTCTACAGTAGCAGTCTCTCTCCCTACAGGTCTATAGGGTACTAATAGTCTACAGTAGCAGTCTCTCTCCCTACAGGTCTATAGGGTACTAATAGTCTACAGTAGCAGTCTCTCTCCCTACAGGTCTATAGGGTACTAATAGTCTACAGTAGCAGTCTCTCTCCCTACAGGTCTATAGGGTACTAATAGTCTACAGTAGCAGTCTCTCTCCCTACAGGTCTATAGGGTACTAATAGTCTACAGTAGCAGTCTCTCTCCTACATGTCTATAGGGTACTAATAGTCTACAGTAGCAGTCTCTCTCCATACAGGTCTATAGGGTACTAATAGTCTACAGTAGCAGTCTCTCTCCCTACAGGTCTATAGGGTACTAATAGTCAACAGTAGCAGTCTCTCTCCCTACAGGTCTATAGGGTACTAATAGTCTACAGTAGCAGTCTCTCTCCCTACAGGTATATAGGGTACTAATAGTCTACAGTAGCAGTCTCTCTCCATACAGATCTATAGGGTACTAATAGTCTACAGTAGCAGTCTCTCTCCCTACATGTCTATAGGGTACTAATAGTCTACAGTAGCAGTCTCTCTCCCTACAGGTCTATAGGGTACTAATAGTCTACAGTAGCAGTCTCTCTCCATACAGGTCTATAGGGTACTAATAGTCTACAGTAGCAGTCTCTCGCCCTACATGTCTAGCCTCTAGCCTCTGGTTGGAGACAGTAGACCTGGTCTGGTGATGGCATATTAAAGAGACATTAAGAACAGAAATAAAGCGTCAGAGTTTATGTGAGAATAAATACTGGGAACGTGTTGTCTCGTCAGGCCTGGGTCTGGGACTGTACAAACACACAGGCGTGCACACACACACGCACGCACACGCACGCACGCACACACACACACACACACACACACACACACACACACAGTTGAGTTGACTAATGAGGATTACATAACGGCCCTTGATGAGTTTTTCCTCTAAACAGCTGTCACCATCTTCCTGATACCTGATTAAGCGTTAGATTTACGACAAATCCAGCAGCTGCAGAGGGCTGCTACAAGCGACAGTGGACGGAAAGAATAAATCACGCCTGGAAGAGGGGAGGAAAGGAGGGAGGAAAAAGTGCATCATGTTATCACGTCTTGATCAAGGGACATAAGGTCTTATGGGGTCCCTGAAGGTCCCAGTAATGTCCAGGAAGAAGAAGTGCCAGAAGGATGTCATTTGGGAAGGATTGAACTGGAAGCTCTGTGAGGATGGTCAAGTCGTTGACCTCTGTGACCTCCGGCTGCTTGTACTTGACCACGCTGTGCCTTTTCTCATGCAAAGGACGCAATGGTTGAACTTTTAACCACCCACATGTCCCCTAGAATAGCTTCTACCGATGCATTAGACTAGATAGGTAATCAATCAAATGTATTTATAAAGCCCTTTTTACATCAGCTGATGTCACATAGTGCTGTACAGAAACCCAGCCTAAAACCCCCAACAGCAAGCAATGCAGATGTAGAAGCACGATGGCGAGGAAAAGCTCCCTAGAAAGGCAGGAACCTAGGAAGAAACCTAGAGAGGAACCAGGCTATGAGGGGTGGCCAGTCCTCTTCTGGCTGTGCACGGGTGGAGATTATAACAGTACATGGCCAAGATGTTCAAATGTTCATAGATGACCAGCAGGGTCAAATAATAATAATCACAGTGGTTGTGGAGGGGACAACAGGTCAGCACCTCAGGAGTAAATTTAATTGTGACTCTCTCATGATCTTGCTTTTTTCTGACCTCTTGATTTGCAGTTTTGGCTCTTGGCTTTGCTCATGCTAAGCACACAATGGCATTTCTTCTTTTGAACAGCCCACAGGACACTGATGTCATTTCAAAGTCTAGTTTTGATTGACATTTGGTTGAGTTGTCAGCTATTGTGAATTCCCCGTGAGATTAACAAAACATTTCACCATGACATTGGATTTAGGGTCAAAGTTGAAATTCCCTTACATTGATGACTTTCTGCAAATCCAATCAGTTTTCCACATAGATGTTTTGTTGCTGAAATGACTTCATCGCATTTATATTTTGTTGTTGAAATTACGTGGGAACAACACTGATTCAGACAGTTCTTGTCCAGTGGGTACAATCAAGTAGACTAAATCATCTGAATGACTTGTGTGTGCCTTAAAGCTGCTATTTAATCTCTACTGTATGCCAAGCTCGCAGTGTGTCTCTTCTTGAACTGTTGAACCTCACCTAAAATAGATTATACGTTACTATCAAGTAGGCTAATAGATACTCTGAATGACTTGTGGCTAGAATCCAGCGAACTTTAATTCTATTTGACTTATTTCACTTATGGGCTTTTCCCTTTTTCTATGCCAAGCACGCAATGCTTCTCTTCTTGAACTTTTGAACTTCCCCAAATTACGAAAATCAAGTCGTATAGACAGGATACTCTGAGTGAATTGTGGCCCTGAAGAACCCATGCAAGGTATTACAGCTTGATGTGAAACTCCATTTTCTCCATTCGTTCCAGGTGAGAAATGCAGGAGCTTTATCGATCTGGCTCCGGCTTCGGAGAGAGGTGAGTGATCACTGCATACGTCAGGAGGTAAACACATCTGCTATAGAGCTGTACATCACCCGTACCAGGAAGATTACTTGTAGAGGGAGAGCAGGGGCAGACTGGGACCAGAACTTGGCCCTGGCATTTCTAACACACCGGCCCATTTTCAGGCCCCCATTATTAGATAATAATCATTTTGTGAAAAGAAAAAAAAACAGACCCACTTGACCCACTAGGCAAAAAATGGACCAGCCCATCTGGCATTTGGCAAAAATGCCAGATGGCCAATCCACCCCTGGGGACGAGGATATTTTTATGACTATAGCTAGCAACAATATAATAAACACATTTTCAATTACATGCCTATAGTAGAAAAGAAGAGAATATCTACTTTATTTGTCAACTCCTAGTATTTAAGCAAATTACACTCCTTGGAGCTAATTACAGTCACTGGAGTATCTACATAGGCTTTTGAAAAGGCTACCAGTGCAGCAAGTGCTGATGGTAAGCTTTCTTGACTTGGACATTCACCTTTGCCAACACATGGCTAGCCTTTGTTTAACCAGCTAAACAGCTCTTAGTTTTTCATTATTTTGACTATCTACCAAATCTATTCATATTTTTTTGTTGTTGTAATTCTCCTTGCCATTATCATTCCCCTAATGAAAGACAAGACAGCACACGTTTTGCTAACGTATGATGGGGGTTCCTGGGTCGCCGGTTTGCCTGGGAGGGGGTCCCTGGACAAAAAAAGATTGAAGACCCCTGGTCCTGGTCTACAGGGTTGCATAAAGTATAAAAGGATGTTGAGCTATACTCTTGCAGTATGAAGGGGTCTGCATCCTGTCTCAACTGCCATCTTGCACTCAAATGTCATCTTTAGCTGTTCAAATGTTATAACTGTCATGACACCACCATAGAGGGGATGTTTGCAGGGTGCAGTGGCTGTCATGACACCACCATAGAGGAGATGTTTGCAGGATGCAGTGACTGTCATGACACCACCATAGAGGAGATGTTTGCAGGGTGCAGTGGCTGTCATGACACCACCATAGAGGGGATGTTTGCAGGGTGCAGTGGCTGTCATGACACCACCATAGAGGGGATGTTTGCAGGGTGCAGTGGCTGTCATGACACCACCATAGAGGAGATGTTTGCAGGGTGCAGTGGCTGTCATGACACCACCATAGAGGAGATGTTTGCAGGATGCAGTGACTGTCATGACACCACCATACAGAAGATGTTTACAGGATGCAGTGGCTGTCATGACACCACCATAGAGGATATGTTTGCAGGGTACAGTGGCTGTCATGACACCACCATAGAGAATATGTTTGCAGGGTACAGTGGCTGTCATGACACCACCATAGAGGATATGTTTGCAGGGTACAGTGGCTGTCATGACACCACCATACAGAAGATGTTTGCAGGATGCAGTGGCTGTCATGACACCACCATAGAGGATATGTTTGCAGGGTACAGTGGCTGTCATGACACCACCATAGAGGGGATGTTTGCAGGGTGCAGTGGCTGTCATGACACCACCATAGAGGAGATGTTTGCAGGGTACAGTGGCTGTCATGACACCACCATACAGAAGATGTTTGCAGGGTGCAGTGGCTGTCATGACACCACCATAGAGGGGATGTTTGCAGGGTGCAGTGGCTGTCATGACACCACCATAGAGGATATGTTTGCAGGGTGCAGTGGCTGTCATGACACCACCATACAGAAGATGTTTGCAGGGTACAGTGGCTGTCATGACACCACCATAGAGGGGATGTTTGCAGGGTGCAGTGGCTGTCATGACACCACCATAGAGGATATGTTTGCAGGGTGCAGTGGCTGTCATGACACCACCATACAGAAGATGTTTGCAGGATGCAGTGGCTGTCATGACACCACCATAGAGGATATGTTTGCAGGGTGCAGTGGCTGTCATGACACCACCATAGAGGGGATGTTTGCAGGGTGCAGTGGCTGTCATGACACCACCATACAGAAGATGTTTGCAGGGTGCAGTGGCTGTCATGACACCACCATAGAGGGGATGTTTGCAGGGTGCAGTGGCTGTCATGACACCACCATAGAGGGGATGTTTGCAGGGTACAGTGGCTGTCATGACACCACCATAGAGGAGATGTTTGCAGGATGCAGTGACTGTCATGACACCACCATACAGAAGATGTTTGCAGGGTGCAGT
>NW_027259929.1:0-20337 GCF_045791955.1 Oncorhynchus clarkii lewisi
AACTAGCTGTAATGATGCTTTTTCCAGGTGATTTGTCTTTTATTACCAGGCAAATACGAGACCATAAAGAAGCATAACCAATGCCAAACCTAACTTGAGCTATGCGTGTGTCACTCTGCTTTTAATATGTGTTATATGTAACTATGTCCTTGGTATGTGTAATGTGTAACTCTGCCCTTGGTGTAATTCTGCCCTTCGTATGTGTCATATGTAACTCTGTCCTTGGTATGTGTAATATGTGACTCTGCCCTTGGTATGTGTAATATGCGACTATGTCCCTTGGTATGTGTAATATGTGACTCTGCCCTTGGTGTAATTCTGCCCTTGGTATGTGTCATATGTAACTCTGCCCTTGGTATTTGTCATATGTAACTCTGCCCTTGGTATGTGTCATATGTAACTATGTCCTTGGTATGTGTCATATGTAACTCTGCCCTTGGTATGTGTAATATGTAACTCTGCCCTTGGTATGTGTCATATGTAACTATGTCCTTGGTATGTGTCATATGTAACTCTGCCCTTGGTGTAACTCTGCCCTTGGTATGTGTCATATGTAACTATGTCCCTGGTATGTGTAATATGTAACTCTGCCCTTGGTGTAACTCTGCCCTTGGTATGTGTCATATGTAACTATGTCCTTGGTATGTGTCATATGTAACTCTGCCCTTGGCGTAACTCTGCCCTTGGTATGTGTCATATGTAACTATGTCCTTGGTATGTGTCATATGTAACTCTGCCCTTGGTATGTGTCATATGTAACTCTGCCCTTGGTATGTGTCATATGTAACTATGTCCCTGGTATGTGTCATATGTAACTCTGCCCTTGGTATGTGTCATATGTAACTCTGTGTAATACGTAACTCTGTGTAATATGTAATATGTAATATGTAACTCTGTGTAATATGTAACTCTGTGTAATAAATAACAGTTCTAAATCATGAATTGACAGATTTGAAAAATGCTAGTAAAGGAGCAGATTCTGTCTCTTTCGCCATCTCTCTCTGTCTCTCTGTCTCTGTCCAGCTCTCTCTGTCTCTCCATTTCTCTCTCTGTCTCTCCATCTCTGTAGCTAGCTGGGTAATGGGACTCAATGGGTCAGGGTTTAGGATCTGTAGCTAGTTGGGTAATGGGACTCAATGGGTCAGGGTTTCAGCAGTAGGCTAAACACACCTCAGCCCTGGCAGTCCAGGTTGGCAAGCTTACAGTGCAGTGTCATCATGACTGGCAAACAGTGCCTTCACTTTGCTACTTTGAACTTAAAAATAGTTACATTTGTAAAACACAGCTTTGGTGGGACTAAGATAAGTGAGACTGGGTAACCTATTAGGCTGGGGAACCTATTAGACTGGGGTAATCTATTAGACTGGGTAACATATTAGACTGGGGTAACCTATTTGACTGGGGTAATCTATTAGACTGGGGTAACCTACTAGACTGGGGTAACTTATCAGACTGGGGTAACCTATTAGACTGGGTTAACCTATTAGACTGGGGTAACCTATTAGACTGGGTTGACCTATTAGACTGGGGTAACCTATATTGACTGGAGTAATCTATTAGACTTGGGGAACATATTAGACTGAGGTAACCTACTAGACTGGGTTAAACTATTAGACTGGGGAAACCTATTAGACTGGGTAACCTATTAGACTGGGGTAACCTATTAGACTGGGGTAATCTATTAGACTTGGGGAACATATTAGACTGAGGTAACCTACTAGACTGGGTAACCTATTAGACTGGGGAAAACTATTAGACTGGGGAAACCTATTAGACTGGATAACCTATTAGACTGGGTAAACTATTAGACTGGGGTAATCTATTAGACTGGGGTGACCTATTAGACTGGGGTAACCTATTAGACTGGGTAATCTAATAGACTGGGTAACATATTAGACTGGAGTAACCTATTAGACTGGGGTGACCTATTAGACTGGGGTAACATATTAGACTGGGGTAACCTATAGACTGGAGAAACCTATTAGACTGAGGTAACCTAACAGACTGGGGTAACCTATTCGACTGGGGTAACCTATTAGACTGGGTAACATATTAGACTGGGTTAACATATTAGACTGGGTAACATATTAGACTGGGGTAATCAATTAGAATGGGGTAATCTATAAGACTGGGTTAACCTATTAGACTGGGGTAACCTATTAGACTGGGGTAACCTATTAGACTGGGTTAACATATTAGACTGGGTAACATATTAGACTGCGGTAATCTATTAGAATGGGGTAACCTATTAGACTGGAGTAACCTACGAGACTGGGGTAACATATTAGACTGGGGTAACCTATTAGACTTGGTAACCTATTAGACTTGGTAACATATTAGACTGGGGTAACCTATTAGACTGGGTAACATATTATACTGGAGTAACCTATTAGACTGGGTTAACCTATTAGACTGGAGTAACCTACTAGACTGGGGTAACATATTAGACGGGGGTAACCTATTGGACTGGGTTAACATATTAGACTGGAGTAACCTACTAGACTGGAGTAACATATTAGACTGGGGTAACCTATTAGATTGGAGTAACCTACGAGACTGGGGTAACCTATTAGACTGGGGTAACATATTAGACTGGAGTAACATATTAGACTGGGGTAACCTATTACACTGGGTTAACATATTCGACTGTAGTAACCTATTCGACTGGGGTAATCTATTAGACTGGGTAACCTATTAGACTGGGTAACATATTAGACTGGGGTAACCTATTAGACTGGGTAACATATTATACTGTGTAACCTATAAGACTGGAGTAACCTATTAGACTGGAGTAACCTATTAGACTGGGTTAACCTATTAGACTGGAGTAACCTACTAGACTGGGGTAACATATTAGACTGGGGTAACCTATTGGACTGGGTTAACATATTAGACTGTACTAACCTATTAGACTTGGGTAACCTTATAGACTGGGGTAACCTACTAGAAAGGGGGCTAACATATTATACTGGGTAACCTATTAGACTGGAGTAATCTATTAGACTGGGTTAAACTATTAGACTGGGTTAACCTATTAGACTGGAGTAACCTACTAGACTGGAGTAACATATTAGACTGGGGTAACCTATTAGACTGGAGTAACCTACGAGACTGGGGTAACATATTAGACTGGGGTAAACTACTAGACTGGGGTAACATATTAGACTGGGTAACCTATTAGACTGGGTAACCTATTTGACTGGGGTAACCTATTAGACTGGAGTAACCTACTAGACTGGGGTAACATATTAGACTGGGGTAACCTATTGGACTGGGTTAACATATTAGACTGTACTAACCTATTAGACTGGGGTAACCTTATAGACTGGGGTAACCTATTAGACTGGGTAACATATTAGACTGGGGTAACCTATTAGACTGGGTAACATATTAGACTGGGGTAACCTATTAGACTGGGTAATATATTAGACTGGGATAACCTATTAGACTAGGGTAACCTTATAGACTGGGGTAACCTACTAGAAAGGGGGCTAACATATTATACTGGATAACCTATTAGACTGGAGTAACCTATTAGACTGGAGTAACCTATTAGACTGGGTTAACCTATTAGACTGAGGTAACCTATTAGACTGGAGTAACCTACTAGACTGGAGTAACATATTAGACTGGGGTAACCTATTAGACTGGAGTAACCTACGAGACTGGGGTAACATATTAGACTGGGGTAATCTATTAGACTGGGGTAACCTATTAGAATGGGTAATCTATTATACTGGGTAACCTATTAGACTGGGCTAACCTGTTAGACTGCGGTAACCTATTAGACTGGGGTAACCTATTAGACTGGGTAACCTATTAGACTCGGTTAACCTATTAGACTGGGTAATATGTTAGACTGGGTAGCCTATTAGACTGGAGTAATCTATTAGGCTGGGGTAACCTACTAGACTGGAGTAATCTATTAGACTGGATAACCTACTAGATTGGGTAACCTATTAGACTGGAGTAACCTATTAGACTGGGGTAATCTATTAGACTGGGGTAACTTACTAGAAAGGGGGTTAACATATTAGACTTTGGTAACCTAACAAACTGCGGTAATATATTAGACTGGGTAATCTATTAGACTGAGTAACATATTAGACTGGGGTAACCTATTAGACTGGGTAATATATTACACTGGATAACCTATTAGACTGGAGTAACCTATTAGACTGGAGTAACCTATTAGACTGGGTTAACCTATTAGACTGAGGTAATCTATTAGACTGGGGTAACCTACTAGAAAGGGGGTTAACATATTATACTGGGTAACCTAACAAACTGCGGTAATATATTAGACTGGGTAATCTATTAGACTGAGTAACATATTAGACTGGAGTAACCTATTAGACTGGGGTGACCTATTAGACTGGGTAACATATTAGACTGGGTTAACCTATTAGACTGGGGTAACATATTAGACTGGGGTAACCTTTTAGACTGGGTAACCTATTAGACTGGGGAAATCTATCAGACTGGGGTAACCTATTAGACTGGGTAATCTATTATACTGGGTAACCTATTCGACTGGGCTAACCTGTTAGACTGCGGTAACATATTAGACTGGGTAAGATATTAGACTGGGTAATCTATTATACTGGAGTAACCTATTAGACTGGGGTGACCTATTAGACTGGGTAACATATTAGACTGGGTTAACCTATTAGACTGGGGTAACATATTAGACTGGGGTAACCTTTTAGACTGGGTAACCTATTAGACTGGGGAAATCTATCAGACTGGGGTAACCTATTAGACTGGGTAATCTATTATACTGGGTAACCTATTCGACTGGGCTAACCTGTTAGACTGCGGTAACATATTAGACTGGGTAAGATATTAGACTGGGTAATCTATTATACTGGAGTAACCTATTCGACTGTGGTAACCTATTAGACTGGGTAACCTATTAGACTGGGTTAACCTATTAGACTGGGTAATCGATTAGACTGGGTAACCTATTAGACCGGGTAACATATTATACTGGGGTAACATATTAGACTGGGGTAATCTATTAGACCGGGGTAACCTACTAGAAAGGGGGGTAACATATTAGACTGGAGTAACCTATTAGACTGGGTAACCTATTAGACTGGGTAACATATTGGACTGGGTTAACCTATTAGACTGGGGTAACATATTAGACTGGGGTAACCTATTAGACTGGGATAAGCTATTAGACTGGGTAACATATTAGACTGGGTTAACATATTAGACTGGAGTAACCTATTAGACTGGGGGTGACCTATTAGACTGGGTAACATATTAGACTGGGGTAATCTATTAGACTGGAGTAACCTATTAGACTGGAGTAACATATTAGACTGGGGTTACGTATTAGACTGGGGTTACGTATTAGACTGGGTTAACATATTAGACTGGGGTAATCTATTAGACTGGTTAACCTATTAGACTGGGTAACATATTATATTGGGTAACATATTAGACTGGGGTAACCTATTAGACTGGAGTAACCTATTAGACTGGGTTAACCTATTAGACTGGGTTAACCTATTAGACTGGAGTAACCTACTAGACTGGAGTAACATATTAGACTGGGGTAACCTATTAGACTGGAGTAACCTACGAGACTGGGGTAACATATTAGACTGGGGTAACCTATTAGACTGTAGTAACCGATTAGACTGGGGTAATCTATTAGACTGGGTAACCTATTAGACTGGGTAATCTATTAGACTGGAGTAACCTATTAGATTGGGGTAATCTATTAGACTGGGGTAACCTACTAGAAAGGGGGTTAACATATTATACTTTGGTAAAATAACATACTGGGGTAACCTATTAGACTGGGTAACATATTAGACTGGAGTAACATATTAGACTGGGTAACATATTAGACTGGGTTAACATATTAGACTGGGGTAACATATTAGACTGGGGTAATCTATTAGACTGGGGAAACATATTAAACTGGAGTAACATATTAGACTGGGTAACCCATTAGACTGGGTAACATATTAGACTGGGGTAACCTATTAGACTGGGTTAACCTATTAGACTGAGGTAATCTATTAGACTGGGGTAACCTACTAGAAAGGGGGTTAACATATTATACTGGGTAACCTATTAGACTGGAGTAATCTATTAGACTGGGTTAACCTATTAGACTGGGTTAACCTATTAGACTGGAGTAACCTACTAGACTGGAGTAACATATTAGACTGGGGTAACCTATTAGACTGGAGTAACCTACGAGACTGGGGTAACATATTAGACTGGGGTAACCTATTAGACTGTAGTAACCGATTAGACTGGGGTAATCTATTAGACTGGGTAACCTATTAGACTGGGTAATCTATTAGACTGGAGTAACCTATTAGATTGGGGTAATCTATTAGACTGGGGTAACCTACTAGAAAGGGGGTTAAAAAATTATACTGGGGTAACCTATTAGACTGGGGTAACCTATTAGACTGGGTTAACATCTTAGACTGGGGTAACCTATTATACTGGAGTAACCTACTAGACTGGGGTAACATATTAGACTGGGGTAACCCACTAGACTGGGGTAACATATTAAACTGGGGTAACCTATTAGACTGGGGTAACCTATTAGACTGGGTTAACATCTTAGACTGGGGTAACCTATTATACTGGGGTAATCTATTAGACTGGGGTAATCTATTAGACTGGGTAACATATTAGACTGGGGTAACCTATTAGACTGGGTTAACATATTAGACTGGGATAACCTATTAGACTGGAGTAACCTATTGACTGGGGTAATCTATTAGACTGGGTAACATATTAGACTGGGTAACATATTAGACTGGGGTAACCTATTAGACTGGGTAACATATTATACTGGGTAACCTATTAGACTGGAGTAACCTATAAGATTGGGGTAATCTATTAGACCGGGGTAACCTACTAGAAAGGGGGTTAACATATTAGACTGGAGTAACCTATTAGACTGGGTAACCTATTAGACTGGGTAACATATTGGACTGGGTTAACCTATTCGACTGGAGTAACATACTAGACTGGGGTAACATCTTAGACTGGGTTAACCTATTGGACTGGGTTAACATATTAGACTGTAGTAACCTATTAGACTGGGGTAATCTATTAGACTGGGTAACCTATTAGACTGGGTAACATATTAGACTGGGGTAACCTATTAGACTGGGTAAAATATTATACTGGGTAACCTATTAGACTGGAGTAACCTATTAGACTGAGGTAATCTATTCGACTGGGGTAACCTAGTAGAAAGGGGGTTAACATATTATACTGGGTAACCTATTAGACTGGAGTAATCTATTAGACTGGGTTAACCTATTAGACTGGGTTAACCTATTAGACTGGAGTAACCTACTAGACTGGAGTAACCTATTAGACTGTAGTAACCGATTAGACTTGGGTAATCTATTAGACTGGGGTAACCTATTAGACTGGGTAACATATTATACTGGGTAACCTATTAGACTGGAGTAACCTATTAGACTGGGGTAACCTATTAGACTGGAGTAACCTACTAGACTGGGGTAACATATTAGACTGGGGTAACCTACTAGACTGGGGTAACATATTAGACTGGGGTAACCTATTAGACTGGGGTAACCTATTAGACTGGGTTAACATCTTAGACTGAGTTAACCTATTATACTGGGGTAATCTATTAGACTGGGGTAAACTATTAGACTGGGGTAACCTATTAGACTGGGGTAACCTTTTAGACTGGGTTAACATATTAGACTGGGATAACCTATTAGACTGGGTTAACCTATTAGACTGGGTAACCTATTAGACTGGAGTAACCTATTAGACTGGGGTAACCTATTAGACTGGGGTAATCTATTAGGCTGGGTAACATATTAGACTGGGTAACATATTAGACTGGGGTAACCTATTAGACTGGAGTAACCTATTAGACTGGGGTAATCTATTAGACCGGGGTAACCTACTAGAAAGGGGGTTAACATATTAGACTGGAGTAACCTATTAGACTGGGTAACCTATTAGACTGGGTAACATATTGGACTGGGTTTACCTATTAGACTGGGGTAACATATTAGACTGGGGTAACCTATTAGACTGGGTAACATATTAGACTGGAGTAACCTATTAGACTGGGTAACATATTAGACTCGGGTAATCTATTAGACTGGAGTAACCTATTAGACTGGGGTAATCTATTAGACTGATTAACATATTAGACTGGGATAACCTATTAGACTGGGTAAAATATTATACTGGGTAACCTATTAGACTGGAGAAACCTATTAGACTGGGGTAATCTATTAGACCGGGGTAACCTACTAGAAAGGGGGTTAACATATTAGACTGGAGTAACCTATTAGACTGGGGTAACCTATTAGACTGGGGAAACATATTAAACTGGAGTAACATATTAGACTGGGATAACCTATTAGACTGGGTTAACATATTTGATTGTAGTAACATATTAGACTGGGGTAATCTATTAGACTGGGTAACCTATTAGACTGGGTAACATATTAGACTGGGGTAACCTATTAGACTGGGTTAACCTATTAGACTGAGGTAATCTATTAGACTGGGGTAACCTACTAGAAAGGGGGTTAACATATTATACTGGGTAACCTATTAGACTGGAGAAATCTATTAGACTGGGTTAACCTATTAGACTGGGTTAACCTATTAGACTGGAGTAACCTACTAGACTGGAGTAACATATTAGACTGGGGTAACCTATTAGACTGGAGTAACCTACGAGACTGGGGTAACATATTACACTGGGGTAACCTATTAGACTGTAGTAACCGAATAGACTGGGGTAATCTATTAGACTGGGTAACCTATTAGATTGGGTAATCTATTAGACTGGAGTAACCTATTAGACTGGGGTAATATATTAGACTGGGGTAACCTACTAGAAAGGGGGTTAAAAAATTATACTGGGGTAATCTATTAGACTGGGGTAACCTATTAGACTGGGTTAACATCTTAGACTGGGGTAACCTATTATACTGGAGTAACCTACTAGACTGGGGTAACATATTAGACTGGGGTAACCTACTAGACTGGAGTAACCTACGAGACTGGGGTAACATATTAGACTGGGGTAACCTATTAGACTGGAGTAACCTACTAGACTGGAGTAACATATTAGACTGGGGTAACCTATTAGACTGGAGTAACCTACGAGACTGGGGTAACATATTAGACTGGGGTAACCTATTAGACTGTAGTAACCGAATAGACTGGGGTAATCTATTAGACTGGGTAACCTATTAGATTGGGTAATCTATTAGACTGGAGTAACCTATTAGACTGGGGTAATATATTAGACTGGGGTAACCTACTAGAAAGGGGGTTAACATCTTAGACTGGGGTAACCTATTATACTGGAGTAACCTACTAGACTGGGTTAACATCTTAGACTGGGGTAACCTATTATACTGGGGTAATCTATTAGACTGGGGTAATATATTAAACTGGTGTAACCTATTAGACTGGGGTAATCTATTAGACTGGGTAACATATTAGACTGGGGTATCCTATTAGACTGGGTAACATATTAGACTGGGTTAACATATTATACTAGGTAAACCTATTAGACTGGGTTAACCTATTAGACTGGGGTAACATATTAGAATGGAGTAATCTATTAGACTGGGTTAACCTATTAGACTGGGTTAACTAACCTATTAGACTGGAGTAACCTACTAGACTGGAGTAACATATTAGACTGTGGTAACCTATTAGACTGGAGTAACCTACTAGACTGGGGTAATCTATTAGACTGGGGTAATCTATTAGACTGGGGTAACCTATTAGACTGGGTAACTTATTAGACTGGAGTAACCTATTCGACTGGGGTAATTTATTAGACTGGGTAACCTATTAGACTGGGTTAACCTATTAGACTGGGTAATCTATTAGACTGGGTAACCTATTAGACTGGGTAACCTATTAGACTGGGTAATCTATTAGACTGGGGTATCCTACTAGACTGGAGTAACCTATTAGACTGGGTAACCTACTAGACTGGGTAATCTATTAGACTGGGTAACCTATTAGACTGGGGTTACCTATTAGACTGGGGTAACCTATTGGAATTGGTTAACCTATTAGACTGGGTAACCTATTAGACTGGGTAACCTATTAGACTGGGGTAACCTATTAGACTGGAGTAATCTATTAGACTGGGTAATCTATTAGAATGGGTAATCTATTAGACTGGGTAATCTATTAGACTGGGGTAACCTATTAGACTGGGTAACCTATTTGACTTGGGTAACTTATTAGACTGGGTAACCTATTAGACTGGGGTAACCTATTAGACTGGAGTAATCTATTAGACTGGGTAATCTATTAGACTGGGTAATCTATTAGACTGGGGTAATCTATTAGACTGGGGTAACCTATTAGACTGGGTAACCTATTAGACTGGAGTAATCTATTAGACTGGGTAATCTATTAGACTGGGTAATCTATTAGACTGGGGTAATCTATTAGACTGGGCTAACCTATTAGACTGGGTAACCTATTTGACTGGGCTAACTTATTAGACTGGGTAACCTATTAGACTGGTTAACATATTAGACTGGGTAACGTATTAGACTGGGGTAACCTATTAGACTGGGGTAATCTTTTAGACTGGGTAACATATTAGACTGGGTAACATATTAGACTGGGGTAACCTATTAGACTTGAGTAACCTATTAGACTGGGGTAATCTATTAGACTGTTGGTAACCTACTAGAAAGGGAGTTCACATAATAGACTGGGGTAATCTATTAGACTTGGTAATCTATTAGACTGGGTAACATATTAGAATGGGGTAATATATTAGACTGGGTAACCTATTAGACTGGAGTAACATATTAGAATGAGGTAATATATTAGACTGGGTAATCTATTAGACTGGGAAACCTATTAGACTGGGGTAACCTATTGGAATTGGTTAACCTATTAGACTGGGTAACCTATTAGACTGGGTAACCTATTAGACTGGGGTAACCTATTAGACTGGAGTAATCTATTAGACTGGGTAATCTATTAGACTGGGTAATCTATTAGACTGGGGTAACCTATTAGACTGGGTAACCTATTTGACTTGGGTAACTTATTAGACTGGGTAACCTATTAGACTGGGGTAACCTATTAGACTGGAGTAATCTATTAGACTGGGTAATCTATTAGACTGGGTAATCTATTAGACTGGGGTAATCTATTAGACTGGAGTAACCTATTAGACTGGGTAACCTATTAGACTGGAGTAATCTATTAGACTGGGTAATCTATTAGACTGGGTAATCTATTAGACTGGGGTCATCTATTAGATTTGGGTAACCTATTAGACTGGGTAACCTATTTGACTGGGGTAACTTATTAGACTGGGTAACCTATTAGACTGGTTAACATATTAGACTGGGTAACGTATTAGACTGGGGTAACCTATTAGACTGGGGTAATCTTTTAGACTGGGTAACATATTAGACTGGTAAACATATTAGACTGGGGAAACCTATTAGACTGGGGTAATCTATTAGACTGTGGGTAACCTACTAGAAAGGGAGTTAACATAATAGACTGGGGTAATCTATTAGACTTGGTAATCTATTAGACTGGGTAACATATTAGAATGGGGTAATATATTAGACTGGGTAACCTATTAGACTGGAGTAACCTATTAGACTGGAGTAACCTATTAGACTGGTTAACCTATTAGACTGGGGTAATCTATTAGACTGGGGTAACCTATTAGACTGGGTAATCTATTATAATGAGTAACCTGTTAGACTGCGGTAACATATTAGACTGGGTAACATATTAGACTGGAGTAACCTATTCGACTGGGGTAACTTATTAGACTGGGTAACCTATTAGACTGGGTTAACCTATTAGACTGGGTAATCTATTAGACTGGGTAACCTATTAGACTGGGTAACCTATTAGACTGGGTAATCTATTAGACTGGGGTAACCTACTAGAATGGAGTAACCTATTAGACTGGGTAACCAATTAGACTGGGTAATCTATTAGACTGGGTAACCTATTAGACTGGGGTTACCTATTAGACTGGGGTAACCTATTGGAATTGGTTAACCTATTAGACTGGGTAACCTATTAGACTGGGTAACCTATTAGACTGGGGTAACCTATTAGACTGGAGTAATCTATTAGACTGGGTAATCTATTAGACTGGGGTAACCTATTAGACTGGGGTAACCTATTAGACTGGGGTAACCTATTAGACTGGGTAACCTATTAGACTGAGGTAACCTACTAGACTGGGGTAACCTATTAGACTGGAGTTATCTATTAGACTGGGGTAATCTAATAGACTGGGTAGCATATTAGACTGGAGTAACCTACTAGACTGGGGTAATCTATTAGACTGGGTAACATATTAGACTGGGGCAACCTATTAGACTGGAGTAACCAACGAGACTGGGGTAACATATTAGACTGGGATAACCTACTAGACTGGGGTAACATATTAGACTGGGGTAACCTACTAGACTGGGGTAACATATTAGACTGGGGTAACCTATTAGACTGGGTTAACATAATAGACTTGGTTAACATATTAGACTGGGTAAAATATTATACTGGGTAACCTATTAGACTGGGGTAATCTATTAGACTGGGGTAATCTATTAGACTGGGGTAACCTATTAGACTGGGGTAACCTATTAGACTGGGTTAACATATTAGACTGGGATATCCTATTAGACTGGGGTAACCTATTAGACTGGGTAACCTATTAGACTGGGTAACATATTAGACTGGGTAACGTATTAGACTGGGGTAATCTATTAGACTGGGGTAACCTATTAGACTGGGGTAATCTATTAGACTGGGTAACATATTAGACTGGGGTAACCTATTAGACTGGGGTAACCTATTACACTGGGTAATCTATTATACTGGGTAACCTATTAGACTGGGCTAACCTGTTAGACTGCGGTAACATATTAGACTGGGTAACATATTAGACTGGGTAATCTATTATACTAGAGTAACCTATTAGACTGGGGTAACCTATTAGACTGTGTAACTTATTAGACCGGAGTAACCTATTCGACTGGGGTAACCTACTAGACTGGGTAATCTATTAGACTTGGTAACCTATTAGACTGGGTAACCTATTAGACTGTTTAACATATTAGACTGGGTAACGTATTAGACTGGGGTAACCTATTAGACTGGGGTAATCTTTTAGACTGGGTAACCTATTAGAATGGGTAACCTATTAGACTGGGGTAACCTATTAGACTGGAGTAATCTATTAGACTGGGTAATCTATTAGACTGGGGTAACCTCTAGAAAGGGGGTTAACATATTATACTGGGTAACCTATTAGACTGGAGTAACCTATTAGACTGGGGTAAACTATTAGACTGGGTTAACCTATCAGACTGGAGTAACCTACTAGACTGGGTTAACATATTAGACTGGGGTAAACTACTAGACTGGGGTAACATATTAGACTGGGGTTACCTATTAGACTGGGGTAACCTATTAGACTGGGTTAACATCTTAGACTGGGGTAACCTATTATACTGGGGTAACCTATTAGACTGGGTAACCTATTAGACTGGGTAACATGTTAGACTGGGTAACGTATTAGACTGGGGTAACCTATTAGACTGGGGTAACCTATTAGACTGGGGTAATCTTTTAGACTGGGTAACATATTAGACTGGGTAACATATTAGACTGGGGTAACCTATTAGACTGGGGTAATCTATTAGACTGGGTAATCTATTAGACTGGGTAACCTATTAGAATGGGGTAATATATTAGACTGGGTAACCGATTAGACTGGAGTAACCTATTAGACTGGGTAACCTATTAGACTGGGGTAATCTATTAGACTGGGGTAACCTATTAGACTGGGTAATCTATTATACTGAGTAACCTATTAGACTGGGCTAACCTGTTAGACTGCGGTAACATATTAGACTGGGTAACATATTAGACTGGGTAATCTATTATACTAGAGTAACCTATTAGACTGGGGTTACCTATTAGACTGGGTATTTTATTAGACTGGAGTAACCTATTCGACTGGGGTAACTTATTAGACTGGGTAACCTATTAGACTGGGTTAACCTATTAGACTGGGTAATCTATTAGACTGGGTAACCTATTAGACTGGGTAATCTATTAGACTGGGGTAACCTACTAGACTGGAGTAACCTATTAGACTGGGTAACCTATTAGACTGGGTAACCTATTAGACTGGGGTAACCTATTAGACTGGAGTAATCTATTAGACTGGGTAATCTATTAGACTGGGTAATCTATTAGACTGGGGTAACCTATTAGACTGGGGTAACCTATTAGACTGGGGTAACCTATTAGACTGGGTAACCTATTAGACTGAGGTAACCTACTAGAATGGGGTAACCTATTAGACTGGAGTTATCTATTAGACTGGGGTAATCTAATAGACTGGGTAGCATATTAGACTGGAGTAACCTACTAGACTGGGGTAACCTATTAGACTGGGGTAACGTATTAGACTGGGGTAACCTATTAGACTGGAGTAACCTACTAGACTGGGGTAACATATTAGACTGGGGTAACCTATTGGAATTGGTTAACCTATTAGACTGGGTAACCTATTAGACTGGGTAACCTATTAGACTGGGGTAACCTATTAGACTGGAGTAATCTATTAGACTGGGTAATCTATTAGACTGGGTAATCTATTAGACTGGGGTAACCTATTAGACTGGGTAACCTATTTGACTTGGGTAACTTATTAGACTGGGTAACCTATTAGACTGGGGTAACCTATTAGACTGGAGTAATCTATTAGACTGGGTAATCTATTAGACTGGGTAATCTATTAGACTGGGGTAATCTATTAGACTGGGGTAACCTATTAGACTGGGTAACCTATTAGACTGGAGTAATCTATTAGACTGGGTAATCTATTAGACTGGGTAATCTATTAGACTGGGGTAATCTATTAGACTGGGCTAACCTATTAGACTGGGTAACCTATTTGACTGGGCTAACTTATTAGACTGGGTAACCTATTAGACTGGTTAACATATTAGACTGGGTAACGTATTAGACTGGGGTAACCTATTAGACTGGGGTAATCTTTTAGACTGGGTAACATATTAGACTGGGTAACATATTAGACTGGGGTAACCTATTAGACTTGAGTAACCTATTAGACTGGGGTAATCTATTAGACTGTTGGTAACCTACTAGAAAGGGAGTTCACATAATAGACTGGGGTAATCTATTAGACTTGGTAATCTATTAGACTGGGTAACATATTAGAATGGGGTAATATATTAGACTGGGTAACCTATTAGACTGGAGTAACATATTAGAATGAGGTAATATATTAGACTGGGTAATCTATTAGACTGGGTAACCTATTAGACTGGGGTAACCTATTGGAATTGGTTAACCTATTAGACTGGGTAACCTATTAGACTGGGTAACCTATTAGACTGGGGTAACCTATTAGACTGGAGTAATCTATTAGACTGGGTAATCTATTAGACTGGGTAATCTATTAGACTGGGGTAACCTATTAGACTGGGTAACCTATTTGACTTGGGTAACTTATTAGACTGGGTAACCTATTAGACTGGGGTAACCTATTAGACTGGAGTAATCTATTAGACTGGGTAATCTATTAGACTGGGTAATCTATTAGACTGGGGTAATCTATTAGACTGGAGTAACCTATTAGACTGGGTAACCTATTAGACTGGAGTAATCTATTAGACTGGGTAATCTATTAGACTGGGTAATCTATTAGACTGGGGTCATCTATTAGATTTGGGTAACCTATTAGACTGGGTAACCTATTTGACTGGGGTAACTTATTAGACTGGGTAACCTATTAGACTGGTTAACATATTAGACTGGGTAACGTATTAGACTGGGGTAACCTATTAGACTGGGGTAATCTTTTAGACTGGGTAACATATTAGACTGGGAAACATATTAGACTGGGGAAACCTATTAGACTGGGGTAATCTATTAGACTGTGGGTAACCTACTAGAAAGGGAGTTAACATAATAGACTGGGGTAATCTATTAGACTTGGTAATCTATTAGACTGGGTAACATATTAGAATGGGGTAATATATTAGACTGGGTAACCTATTAGACTGGAGTAACCTATTAGACTGGAGTAACCTATTAGACTGGTTAACCTATTAGACTGGGGTAATCTATTAGACTGGGGTAACCTATTAGACTGGGTAATCTATTATAATGAGTAACCTGTTAGACTGCGGTAACATATTAGACTGGGTAACATATTAGACTGGAGTAACCTATTCGACTGGGGTAACTTATTAGACTGGGTAACCTATTAGACTGGGTTAACCTATTAGACTGGGTAATCTATTAGACTGGGTAACCTATTAGACTGGGTAACCTATTAGACTGGGTAATCTATTAGACTGGGGTAACCTACTAGAATGGAGTAACCTATTAGACTGGGTAACCAATTAGACTGGGTAATCTATTAGACTGGGTAACCTATTAGACTGGGGTTACCTATTAGACTGGGGTAACCTATTGGAATTGGTTAACCTATTAGACTGGGTAACCTATTAGACTGGGTAACCTATTAGACTGGGGTAACCTATTAGACTGGAGTAATCTATTAGACTGGGTAATCTATTAGACTGGGGTAACCTATTAGACTGGGGTAACCTATTAGACTGGGGTAACCTATTAGACTGGGTAACCTATTAGACTGAGGTAACCTACTAGACTGGGGTAACCTATTAGACTGGAGTTATCTATTAGACTGGGGTAATCTAATAGACTGGGTAGCATATTAGACTGGAGTAACCTACTAGACTGGGGTAATCTATTAGACTGGGTAACATATTAGACTGGGGCAACCTATTAGACTGGAGTAACCAACGAGACTGGGGTAACATATTAGACTGGGATAACCTACTAGACTGGGGTAACATATTAGACTGGGGTAACCTACTAGACTGGGGTAACATATTAGACTGGGGTAACCTATTAGACTGGGTTAACATATTAGACTTGGTTAACATATTAGACTGGGTAAAATATTATACTGGGTAACCTATTAGACTGGGGTAATCTATTAGACTGGGGTAATCTATTAGACTGGGGTAACCTATTAGACTGGGGTAACCTATTAGACTGGGTTAACATATTAGACTGGGATATCCTATTAGACTGGGGTAACCTATTAGACTGGGTAACCTATTAGACTGGGTAACATATTAGACTGGGTAACGTATTAGACTGGGGTAATCTATTAGACTGGGGTAACCTATTAGACTGGGGTAATCTATTATACTGGGTAACCTATTAGACTGGGCTAACCTGTTAGACTGCGGTAACATATTAGACTGGGTAACATATTAGACTGGGTAATCTATTATACTAGAGTAACCTATTAGACTGGGGTAACCTATTAGACTGTGTAACTTATTAGACCGGAGTAACCTATTCGACTGGGGTAACCTACTAGACTGGGTAATCTATTAGACTTGGTAACCTATTAGACTGGGTAACCTATTAGACTGTTTAACATATTAGACTGGGTAACGTATTAGACTGGGGTAACCTATTAGACTGGGGTAATCTTTTAGACTGGGTAACCTATTAGAATGGGTAACCTATTAGACTGGGGTAACCTATTAGACTGGAGTAATCTATTAGACTGGGTAATCTATTAGACTGGGGTAACCTCTAGAAAGGGGGTTAACATATTATACTGGGTAACCTATTAGACTGGAGTAACCTATTAGACTGGGGTAAACTATTAGACTGGGTTAACCTATCAGACTGGAGTAACCTACTAGACTGGGTTAACATATTAGACTGGGGTAAACTACTAGACTGGGGTAACATATTAGACTGGGGTTACCTATTAGACTGGGGTAACCTATTAGACTGGGTTAACATCTTAGACTGGGGTAACCTATTATACTGGGGTAACCTATTCGACTGGGTAACCTATTAGACTGGGTAACATGTTAGACTGGGTAACGTATTAGACTGGGGTAACCTATTAGACTGGGGTAACCTATTAGACTGGGGTAATCTTTTAGACTGGGTAACATATTAGACTGGGTAACATATTAGACTGGGGTAACCTATTAGACTGGGGTAATCTATTAGACTGTGGGTAACCTACTAGAAAGGTTGTTAACATAATAGACTGGGGTAATCTATTAGACTGGGTAATCTATTAGACTGGGTAACCTATTAGAATGGGGTAATATATTAGACTGGGTAACCGATTAGACTGGAGTAACCTATTAGACTGGGTAACCTATTAGACTGGGGTAATCTATTAGACTGGGGTAACCTATTAGACTGGGTAATCTATTATACTGAGTAACCTATTAGACTGGGCTAACCTGTTAGACTGCGGTAACATATTAGACTGGGTAACATATTAGACTGGGTAATCTATTATACTAGAGTAACCTATTAGACTGGGGTTACCTATTAGACTGGGTATTTTATTAGACTGGAGTAACCTATTCGACTGGGGTAACTTATTAGACTGGGTAACCTATTAGACTGGGTTAACCTATTAGACTGGGTAATCTATTAGACTGGGTAACCTATTAGACTGGGTAATCTATTAGACTGGGGTAACCTACTAGACTGGAGTAACCTATTAGACTGGGTAACCTATTAGACTGGGTAACCTATTAGACTGGGGTAACCTATTAGACTGGAGTAATCTATTAGACTGGGTAATCTATTAGACTGGGTAATCTATTAGACTGGGGTAACCTATTAGACTGGGGTAACCTATTAGACTGGGGTAACCTATTAGACTGGGTAACCTATTAGACTGAGGTAACCTACTAGAATGGGGTAACCTATTAGACTGGAGTTATCTATTAGACTGGGGTAATCTAATAGACTGGGTAGCATATTAGACTGGAGTAACCTACTAGACTGGGGTAACCTATTAGACTGGGGTAACGTATTAGACTGGGGTAACCTATTAGACTGGAGTAACCTACTAGACTGGGGTAACATATTAGACTGGGGTAACCTATTGGACTGGGTTAACATATTAGACTGTAGTAACCTATTAGACTGGGGTAATCTATTAGACTGGGTAACATATTAGACTGGGGCAACCTATTAGACTGGGTAAAATATTATACTGGGTAACCTATTAGACTGGAATAACCTATTCGACTGGGGTAATCTATTAGACTGGGTAACATATTAGACTGGGGCAACCTATTAGACTGGGTCAAATATTATACTGGGTAACCTATTAGACTGGAGTAATCTATTAGACTGGGTTAACCTATTAGACTGGGTTAACCTATTAGACTGGAGTAACCTACTAGACTGGAGTAACATATTAGACTGGGGTAACCTATTAGACTGGATTAACCAACGAGACTGGGGTAACATATTAGACTGGGATAACCTGCTAGACTGGGGTAACATATTAGACTGGGGTAACCTACTAGACTGGGGTAACATATTAGACTGGGGTAACCTATTAGACTGGGTTAACATATTAGACTTGGTTAACATATTAGACTGGGTAAAATATTATACTGGGTAACCTATTAGACTGGGGTAATCTATTAGACTGGGGTAATCTATTAGACTGGGGTAACCTATTAGACTGGGGTAACCTATTAGACTGGGTTAACATATTAGACTGGGATAACCTATTAGACTGGGGTAACCTATTAGACTGGGTAACCTATTAGACTGGGTAACATATTAGACTGGGTAACGTATTAGACTGGGGTAATCTATTAGACTGGGGTAACCTATTAGACTGGGGTAATCTATTAGACTGGGTAACATATTAGACTGGGGTAACCTATTAGACTGGGGTAACCTATTACACTGGGTAATCTATTATACTGGGTAACCTATTAGACTGGCTAACCTGTTAGACTGCGGTAACATATTAGACTGGGTAACATATTAGACTGGGTAATCTATTATACTAGAGTAACCTATTAGACTGGGGTAACCTATTAGACTGTGTAACTTATTAGACCGGAGTAACCTATTCGACTGGGGTAACCTACTAGACTGGAGTAACCTATTATACTGGGTAACCTACTAGACTGGGTAATCTATTAGACTTGGTAACCTATTAGACTGGGTAACCTATTAGACTGGTTAACATATTAGACTGGGTAACGTATTAGACTGGGGTAACCTATTAGACTGGGGTAATCTTTTAGACTGGGTAACCTATTAGAATGGGTAACCTATTAGACTGGGGTAACCTATTAGACTGGAGTAATCTATTAGACTGGGTAATCTATTAGACTGGGGTAACCTCTAGAAAGGGGGTTAACATATTATACTGGGTAACCTATTAGACTGGAGTAA